>NW_007748857.1:0-11495 GCF_000696425.1 Galeopterus variegatus
CAAAATTTATTGCTTACAGTTTCAGAGGCTGGGAAATGCAAAGTCCAGGGAACACAGCTGGTGAAGGCCTTAGTGGTGATGACAGTGATGGCAAGGTATCACATTACAAAAATGGTGGAGCAGAGAGAGCAGAGAGATAAAAAGACAGACTCTCCTCTTCCTTTAAAGCCTGCAGAACCACACCCGACCACCGTTTTTAATCCACTCACTACTGCATGGTCCTACAATCCAATCACCTCTTCAAGGCTCCACCTTTCAATTATCATAATAGGATTTCCCACCTTCTTGACATAGTGGGGGCCAAGTTTCTAACATGCAAATCTTGGGGGACACAATTCAAGCTTTGGAGAGTTTTGGTGGAACATAATTCAATCCACTACAGTTGTATGAGCCTCTAAATTTGGGGGGATTTTTAATGCAGCGATAGGTAACTAATACATTTCTGCAACTTTTAATTTTAGATTAATTTTTTACACTTTGTAAGTTTCTTTAATAAACCTAATAAATTTTCTGTAGGCATAAAATGATATAGGAGTAAAAACTTCCCATTTTCTCAAATGAGACACGAAGTTGCTCATATAACAGAAGTCGTGATCTTCTGTCACATGGTTCCTCTTTCAATTACAAAGCATTGCTTATGTGAATCTTCGCTTATGCTACTTCTCCCACCTGGACATTTCCCCTTCTCTGTGCTTTTCACTCAGAGCACTCATTCAACCCTGATTTGGGTTCCTAGTATGAGCTTAACAAGAAATATGGAGATCAATGCACAGATCTCATGTTCTCAAAAAGATCATTCCTGCCTTCATGACACTCCCATGTTGTTGTGACTTCTCCTTGGGAGCTCCTTTACTCCATGAAGTCTTCTTTCTAACTCTCTGGCACACATCCTTGTCCTCCAAGTGTCTATGATATCAGAACCACATATCAAAGCCCAATTTTAATAACTTTCTTTGAGTTAACCTCTGGCTTGTTAAGATGTTTGAGCCCTAATTGGTTATGTACAGTGAGTGAGTGAAACAAAGTTACACTTCCTAAAAGTTAGATGACTTGTTATAAAGTGCTCTCAGATGACGTTAAAAGGTTACAGAATAATCACTTCTCCTTATTTCCAAGGCTTGACAATATATTTAGCACATTTTAGCTCTTAATTATATTTAGTTCTATAATTCTCAGTCTTTCCAAGAATATAAACTTGAAACAGGCATTAAACATTCAACTATGGACTAAATGAAAATTGTCAGACCCTAGCCAAGCAGAATTTAATTAAAAAAGGTGTGGAAATCTAATTAGCTATCACACTTATGCCCCATGAGGCCACTCATAATGTGTAACTGACACTTCCAGGTGTTCGGCTGGTGACTTCAATCAATTAGTGACCTTTATTGAAGCTGAATATAATTAATTACACAACTTGGAGATGTTCAAGACTAATTTAACTAAAATTACATTGTAAAACTGGGGTATTTCTAGGACTTTTGACAGAAGGGAAATAAGCATGAATAATTACTCAATGTTAAACTAATGCCATATATTCATCCAACCAAATTGAGCTCCTTTAGCTTACTGTTGTCAGCAATGAAAATGCCCTGGGGTTACACACGTACAGATTGTTGAACAGGTGCTATTAAATAAACGTGGGTTATTGATCTAAACTATAAGCCTACCATGGGACAAAGTGCACAGATATTAGCTTCTCAAGCATATAAATTAATTGTCCCTTCATTAGGATGAAACTACCTTGACTCATCTCTGGTGTGCAGTGGGTTCTCTGGAGTCTTAGCCGCAATAGGGGCCTGAGCATGAAGGATTATTCCAGGAGGCCAGATGAGACACATATAAAAACTTGGGACATATAAAATACTAGGGAACTGAAGCTGACTCTTTTCTCCTCTAGTCTCTCTAAAACATTATCTTAAGTTATATTTGAGACAAATATCAAAGAAATCCAATAGAGCATCTCAGCATCTGTATCAGTCATCTATTATTACATTAATGCTGTGTAGGAAACCACCCCAAAGGTCGATGTCTTAAAGTAACACCCACACATTATTGCTCACAAGTCTGCAGGTTGATGGAGGGGTCTGGTTCTGCTGACCTTGGTGAGCTTATTTGGGCAGTTCTTCTGGCTTGAACTAAGGCTCGCTCACTTGTCCAGTGGTTGGCAGGCAATTGGCTGGTCTAAAATGGGGAAATAGCCTCTACCTCTTGGAGAAAGGACCTGCAAAGTCACCACAGTATACAGGAAAAGGGAAAATTGGGTCCATTTTCCAAACAATCAACTACAGCATCCAAAAAACGGAGGGATTTATTCATGTTTGCATTCAGAAAATACGTAGTTGATTTTCATTATCTGTGGTAGTTGTGTTCTAAAACATCAATGCAAGCACTGAATTAGCAGGTACTGAATCACTGCTGTAAGAGAAAATTTGTTTTACATAGATTCATTTGCCAACAACATTCTTGTGAAACAAGCCAGTCTCATCAGCATTGAAAACCGGCTCTTTCGCTTAACCATTTTCCTGTAAACTACTTAGCAGGTATTTTTTTAAATTCTTCCATAGAATTTACCTCACCTGAAAGTTTAACATTTTCCATACCATATTGGCTTTTGAGCCGCATGAGCCAGCCAGCACTAGCCAAGAAGTTTAACATTTTTCTGACCCTGGGTAATATGACTGCAAATTTCTCTGGTTTTTAGCCTCACACAACACATTTTAATTTTTTAAAAAATTGGTTGTCATCTTATGAATCCATATATTTAGCCACTTATCCATCTTTTCTATAGATTCACCATGCACTATAGATGTCACTTTAACACTTGCTGGAGTGACCTCAGCCTCACATACAGACTGGTGAATTTCCTCTTCCTTTTTCTCAATGTATTTTGTTGTTGATTCACTCACATTTAACTCACAGTCAACAGCACCATAACTCATGCCTGAACAAAGCTCATCTAACACATGTATTTTCTCCATAAGGTACATCACACCCTTTTAGTGCTTAGGAAACTAGACAGTGCTTCAGCACTATGCTTTGGGACTATTTTAAATAGCAAAATCACCAGCAAAAAGCACAAAAAAGTGACATTAATAGATGGCAAAAAAAAAAGGCACTGTTGATAGTGTGAGAGCTGAAAGAAGAAGGCAGAGATGTCCTCAGCTGGGGACGGGCACATCAGGAGACTTAGATTTTTGCAGTGCTGTGATTGTCCATGAATGACCATGAAATCACTACAGATATTGATTTTGGAGCTATAAGAAAATTTGAGCAAGAAGACAAATTGTCAAATACGGAATCTGCGAATAGTGAGGATGGACTGTGTGTGGAAAACCTGCTCTACAACAATTGCTGAGTTGAGCCTTGTGGATGAAGGTGCTCAGGGGTCAGCCCAGCCCTCAAGGAGCTCCCAGCATGCTGGGGTCACAGGTAAATTGAAGGAAATACAGCACAAGCCCCTGAGGGCTCTCACTGTGGAAGGAGAAAATGTTGGGAGAACACAGAAGTAGTTTCCAGTTAGATTTTTAATTACAGCTGTGGCTCAGGGTCCCTGTTTCAGACTTTATTTATAATCTCTACAGAGGGATAATCAAATTTTGGGTCCAAGGATGTCCTGGGGGGAGGCTGAAAACAAAAACACATGTGATGCTGTTGGTGTCTGGATTTAACTCAGATCCTTTTTTCTCAGCATTGGGTACAGTCAGGAAAAAGCAGCTACGTGTTGAAATCATCACCTACTACTCACAACTTCATGCTGTGTATGGAGCATGCTCTGTGTCTAGGTGTGCAGCCTTGAGATAAATGTACCTCCTGGCTTCACAGAGTCTCCCTTGGGGGTGAGGCATGAGACAGAGGTGTCCCCCAGCAGTAACCGGAGGTGATAGAGTCCTGAGGCCCCAGAAGAGGAGGGGTTGTTTCTAGCTGAAAATACCTGGGGAGGTTTCAGGCTGGAGGTTGTATTTGATCTGGGCCTTTAATATGGGAAAAATTTTCTCATGTTGGAGGGAGTGAAGTAATGTAATCAGAGAGAATATGGGGTACATAGTTCAGCATTTCTCATCCTATTAAAAATCATGGCCTTACAATTCTAACTCTTTTTTCTAACAATCAAAAATGGTTGAGCTTTGCTTTCTATACTTTGTATTATGAAAACAGTACTTGTGCAGAGAATTGCTTCATGTTTCCTCTCTCCAGCATCTCTTTTGAGGTTCTGAGGAATTCCTAAACCCATGGCAGTGTTACTACCTTGTCCTCATCCCCAAGATCAGCCACAGGAGATGGTAGGCTCCTGGATAGTGAGGGTGATGTCGGATTCAGCTCTGTGCACTCAGAACCTAGCTCAGGGTCTGACCCAGAGTTGATGCTTAGGAAGTGTTTGCTGATGGCAACAGAGAATGAATGGGGTAAAGGAAGGAAGGAAGGAAGGAAGGAAGGAAGGAAGGAAGGAAGGAAGGAAGGGAGGGAAAAAAGGTAGAAAGGAAGAATAGGGGGGAGGGAGAAAGGGAGGAAAGGAGAGGAAAGAAAAAGAAATAGGCATCCCCCATTATCAACAATCCCCTTACACAGTGCCTGGTACATAACAGGAACTTGATAAATTCAATACATATTTGTTGAAGGACTGGTTCAATGAATGTCTATATTTTATATAAAGTGCACAATATAGTACCAATGTTATACGTGTATAATTTAACATTGTGCAGACATATATAGAGGTAGATGCTCATCTTTTTTTGTTTCCTGGATCTCCAGCATGCTCTCAAAATATATTGAGGTATGGAAAGAAAATACTAAAACTTCCAATTACATTTTTAAAAAAAAAATACCATCCATTAATGAGGAATGCTGGAGAAAGACATTTAATAAATATTGGCTTGAATGTCTGGGATATGATGATTTGAAGTAATCTTTAAAGTGTTTCTGTGTCCAGGAGATGGCACTCATTCCCCACAAGTCATGCAATAGCAGGTGCAAGGGCCGAGTAACTCTAGGTGCTTTCAGAGTCCTGCTATTCTGTGGTGTAATTATGAATAGCTCTAGTACCATAGTGTGACATAGTTATCTTGGAACTTGAATATCTGTGCCCCCTAATTCCTACCCGTAGAGGATTTGAGAGCACTGCTTTTCAGCCATCAGCTGCCCATACCAGGCCAGAGTGTGCCTGTGGGGACTCTCAGAGCCTTGGCTGCTACACAGCACTCTTCAGTTGGAGTCCTCCTCCCAGTGGAATGCCACAACCTTCTCAGGGTTCTCCCGCAAGCAACACCCATCACCCTTGCAATGGCCATTTCTTAATAAGTACCAGTTACCTGGGGAGAGGCCCTGTATGTTCATAGACTGACCCTCTCAAAAATCCGGATAAAAAGGAGTTGGAGTCCCATTTTACAAAGAAGGAAACTATGGCATGGGAGATTCACAGCAAGTCGTGTGGAGGGATTCATTGCCCAGAAAGGCAAACAGAAAGTTTCTCTGTTGCTCTTTCCGCTATGCACGGAAATCCAAGGATCTAAAAACTCAGAGATAGGCAAGCCCAGCTTCCCTGCCCTCCAGAAGTTCACCTTCTAGTAAGAGGGAGACGGAGGTGGACAGACAGAGAGACACACACACAAAGGAAGTATCATAAGGAAGATTGTAATATATGTTGAGACAGGGGTATAGATAACTTGCCAAAGGGGAACTTCATTCAGCAGTTACAGGTTTCCATGGTTTTTTTGGTTTGGTTTGGGATTTGCTACTAAATGATTCCCATGTCAGACCATGCCCTGACTAATTGTCATGTCAGAGGGCAAGTCGGATTTTGATCTCAGTGCTGTGAAGCTTTTGTGCAGACTGGGGTCAGGGATGCCATGCACCTGTCTCCAGTCCTTCATGTGCCATCTCGGCAGGCTCCTCTGGAGAGCAGCTGTCAGCCACTTTGCAGCAAGGACCAGAATCACGGGAGAGTGGGCCTGATTTGACAAAAGCCACAGCCATATATTTTTTTGCTCTTGGAGGTGTAACCATGGTAATGAGATCAGATGAAAAACTGTTCCTTAATTCAGTTGACAGTCAAATGCACATGGCAGTTTGGAGTACTGGAGATAGGGTTTAATTTTAGAATCTGAGCCTTGCTTCATAGAACAAAGCACTAGACCAAGGCTTGTTGCGGACTTTCTATAGCTTGCTTTCCTTTCAGGACAGCAAAATCCAATTGTAGGCAAAGTTGGTACTCATCACTTGTAGAGTTTGCTTTGCTTGTGGCATTGTTCCACCTGCTGCAGCCATCATGACAAGGATGTGCCACTAGAAAGTCATTTTGTTGTGGCAATTCTCAAGGCTATCAACAGAGTGTTACACTTTCCTCTGTGTAACGGAGACGGAGAAAAGAGAAAAAAAGAATTCACTCAAAATACAATCAATGAGGCCTGGAGGGACTGCCACCCATCAGGGGAGCAGCCCCAATCCAAAATCAGCCTTTGTTTTTATTGACAAGACAAGGAAGTTTTACAAGAAAAGTCAGTGGATTCAATCATCAAAGTAGGACATAAGGACATGGGCAGTGTTACAAAAGTTGTCTATGGCTAAGTATAGCTTAACAATGGAAACTAGTAACATCAGTAAATTAAAGTGACATTCCAAAGTACAATTAGTAAAGGGCTAAATTGGTCAAACTGGCTCATTATCTAAAGTATGACCTCTCCTTAAACAAAAGTTACACTCTTCTGATAAAATCTAAATATGACTATCTCCAAAGTTTCCCCCAACAGACAGCTTATCCCTAGCAAACATTTTTCCACAACTTTCCCTTCAGCAGTTCTTAAAATCTCTTAACAGAACCGGTATGACAATTACCTGTCATATTTAAAATAATTAAAGTATATAGTCTCATACCTAACCTGTGATTAAGAGTTGATTAGATGGGCTTTGGCCACACTATCTATGGGCTGTGGCACACTGTCCAGGGGCTTTTGCCCCATACGTGAATTTACCTAAAAACCTTATTCTAAAATCAAATGAGAATCACAATTTGTAACCCACTACATCTTACCCCTTATTATCATTATAAAAATCGGAAGTGATGATGGAGTCAGAGTCAAAGGTGTCCTGATGAAGAACAGTCAGCATTATTTCAGCTTGACGAGTCCATTGGACCATGGAACATAACAGTTTAATCACTAAGAAAAACATAAGATAAGAAAACATAAGATACATAAGATATTAATTCCAGCAATAATCCAAATTCTTGTATTTAAACCAGAAAACTACTGGGTAGGATTAAGCCAATGGGCCAAATCATTTAAATGATTAATAGTAATCTTTTGAGCTTCTTCTTGAAGCTGTGTCATTTGTTGTTGAAGTTTGATTATTAAGTTTTGAATATCTCCATGTAAATCAGAATGAAAAGCTCCATGTAAAAGTTTTTGTATGTCTTTCCATGCAGTGGAGGAATTAAAAGGAAGAGAAGTTATACACATGGAGTGATATGCTGCACCACAATTAAGCTGGCTTCGTGTCCAGAGAGCTTGTTGGTGTTTGCCAATCCAGGTTACAGCTGCCTCTAAGGCATCTAATCTTTGTAAGATTTCTTGGTCAATTTTAGTTTGAGACAGAAATTCAGAAGTTACATTTTGAAAATAATAATTTACTATTTGTGCTGTTTGAATAGAATGAGTTAAAGACACAACTGCAGTAGCTGCAGTTTCAAATATTGATCTTGCAAGGACAGGAAATTTTCCTCAGGCTATAAGTCTCTGGCGTAAGATAAAGATTTGTAGCACAGCAAGGTTGCTGGCTCAAGGACAGACTAGTAACTGATCGTTATGTAAAGATACTGAGAAATTGCTGTAAAAAGGAATGTTTGTTAAGAGCAAAGCTTTTGTGCCTAGCCCTCCAGGGAAGGTGGAAGCAAATGCACACAGTGAACATGGAATTATCTTTAAATCTCCATTCTCTGTTTTCTTTTATAGCATCATTACATCATAGTGCCACAGGGACCCTGTTGTCCTGTGTGACTGACTTCATCACCACCTCTGACTCTAGTGTTTGTTTATGCTACAAACCTGGCTGTACTGGCACATGCCTCCAGCGTGAGGGGTGCCAGTCCTCAAGCCTGCACACTCGAGGTGTGTCACCTTATTTGTGCCATGTAGACACCTCCCCATATGACCGTGGCCCCCATTCCTCACTCAGTCTACAGGTGCTATGTGTGCCAGAGTCCCTGGCTGCTTAAACCTTCTGAGTGGAACTTTGCTTGTACAGTCAATAATCCTTTCCACTTTTACCAAAACTGTTCATTAGGTGGCACAATGTTCCAGTCATTTTCTTTCCATCGGGGTGTATATATCTATAAATATCTAATACTTTCACAACATATTCTGTGTCAGGTGCAGGTCTCAGGACTTAATTTATATCAACACTAATAATCTTCAGGATAACCCTTCAAGGTAGGAGCTTTCCCCACTTCACCCAAGACACTGAAGAGGGGCTTGGGGACTTGCCTGAGGTTGGGCATTCATCGGGTGCAGCCAGGTTTTGAATCTGCAGTTTTAGTTTCAAAGTCAGTGTTCTTAGTCATTGCACCAGGATACTGCTCACATCCAGAAGATAACACACTCTGAACACTATGACAGAGAAATTGTTATTAAGATGCAGTCACAATGAACCTACAGTTTGTATGCTCAGGCACCTCAACCCTGAAGCTCTTGATGTAAAATTATGGCTGATTTTAGACAGATTGTGTGGAAGGTGACACCATTAATGACAATATTTAGTGTTCTTTCTCTCCTTTTCCCTTCTGTCTGTTACTTAAAGGATCTCATATTTCCCCTTTTCTATTTTTGGTAATTTTTTTCTTTTCTAGTGACCTCCCCTGGACCCCTGGTTCCACCTCCCAGCCTCTCATTGATGATTTCCCCTTGCAGTCTCCCGTGTCCAGATCTAAATGTCCAGTACTATACTAGATGGCTCCTCCTGAGCGTTGTACCAAGACATCAAACTCAACCCATCCAAAACCAGGCTCACTGCCTCACTTTCCTGTCTTGTCAATGGCACCAGCACTGTCCTATTGTCGCTGCCTCCAGTGTCTCTTAAGCATCTCCTTTCTGCTGATTTTTACCTCTCTCTTCATGTAAACAGCGCTTACCTGGCTCAGATATCTTGCTCTGGTGTGTCCTTCTCCTGAGATGCTCTTCCTCAAGCTGAGTTATGGCTAGAAACTCAGGGACCATGGGCTTCTTTAAAACATTGTATTCCTCCCCCACCTCCATTTCCATCCCAGATGCCAAGATAATGGAGCTGGAAAGTGGGACAAAAGACAATTTCTATAAAGAACAGAGTGAGAGTGTTCAGGGTGTAAAACAGGACAATACAAGTTTGCAAAGCCAGTAAATCTGAGGGAAAATAAGAGACTGGTCCTCACGTTTAGCCAGGAGCCGGTTGCTAGTGTGCTGATACCATTTCTTCACTCAGACGTCTGAATGTGCACAATTCCTATTCATCGTTCAAGGTCCAGATCAAATTTCACCTCCTTCCTGAAGCTTTTCCTGCTATGACCTCTTGGCTCACTAGACTACCTGAGTAATTTATTTATGTCTTTGCTATAGTCTGAATGTCTGTGTACCCCCCAAATTTATACATTGAAATCCTAACCCCCCATGTGCTGGTATTAGAGGGTGGGGCCTTTGGGAAGGTGATTGGGACATTAAGGCAGAGCCTCCATGAATGGGATCAGTGCCCTTACAAAAGAAGCCCGAGGTAGACTTTTGTCCCTTCTACCACTTGAGGTCACAGCAAGGAGGTGCCATCTATGAAACAAAAAGCTGATCCTCACCAGACACCAAACCTGCCAGTGCCTTGATCTTGGACTTCCCAGTCTCCAGAACCATAAGAAATAAATTTAACCCCAGCCTATGTATGTACAAGAGATCAAGACACGCCCTTCATATGACGCTTGCTACTCACTGAATTGCCCACATTTTTGTGTACTTATCTCTCCAGTGAGGTCGGAAACTACCTATCAAAGATTGTTTTATCTTTCTTTTTAGTCCAGAATAAGCTCTGCCACAAAGCCCTGCCACTTACCTGACACTGGCTGAGTAGATGAACAAATGAACAGAGTCAGGGAAAGCAGTGTGTTTGATTGTATGGAAAATTGGCTGCAGTAATATCTTTCCTTGCACCCAAACTCTTGGGTAGTTTTTCCCACACTGACACTGGATTTGGCCAGGCAACTTGCCTTGGCCTGTGGGTAATAGGAGGTATGACCTAAGCAGAGACTCCATGGTGCTTATGCATTGAGAATTCCCCTTTTCTGTTGGAGCTCTGAGACCACCATGGGCCTGGCCCGAGCCATCCTGCCAGATGCTGAGTGAGGAAACAGAGGACTGAGAGGCCCTGACCTGCCAGCTGACCCAGGTACATGACAGCATTCCGCGTGGACATCAGCTGAGCTGACACAGACCCTAAGAACCATCAGCTCGCCGACAGAATCATGAGATGAGTAATATGTTCTTGTTTTAAGCTTCTTCATTTGGGGGTGGCATTTTCTGCAGCAACAGCTAACTGTGCAGTCATGGATCTCTAATTTCCAAAGAACTAGAGCACAGTCAAGTGACTAGCACTGATATACACTAAACGGTTTTTGCTGTTGGTAAAATTAAAGAGCAAAAACAAAAACCCACAGACTTTGTATTCAAACAGCCCTGAACTCAAGTCTAGACTCGGTCACCTCCTAGCTGTGTGATACTGAGCAAGTTAAATTGCATCTTGGATAATGAAAACTACCTTTCAGATTGTCAAAAGAATTTAACAGGATTATGTTTATAATGCAGTTAATACAGACTAGCACATAGTACGTGGTCAGTATATGTTGACCATTTCTCTTGGCTGATCTATGATTTGGGAATACAACCTTGAATCTCTTCCTACAGACAGACACTATCTCTTTCTCTCTCTCTCTCTTCTTCCAAACACAGGCAATTCTTTGCTATTTAAATGTATTTAACAAACTGATAAGCCAGTTAGTACCAAATTCTCCCAAATTAAGTCCTGGATTGGTTTCTGAGGAGTTAATTACTTACACAAGTGCATGAGTCAGCTCTGAAATTCCTGAACCAAAAGGTGCCCCTTCTCAATTAATACTTCCCATCCCCAAGACCAGCAAATAAATAAAAGAGCAACCAGATGAGGAGGACAACCTAACTGCCCTCAGTGTGGGGTCCCTCCCTTCCACATCCTCCAAGTGTCCGTGAAAAATCGTAGATGAAAAGATTTGGGGGATATTTTCCTGACCCTTCCTATATGGTAACTCTCAGGCATTCTGCGGCCCCAGAGTCAGAACATTTCTTGAGGCCTGGCTGTAACACATTACCAACCATTTATGATTTATTGGCAGATTAGCCAAGGTCTGTGCCTTCCAAGTGCACTTACTCCAGAAGGGGGAGAGTACATGAGTGACCACCGCTTCAGGCGGGCGATGGCAAGAGTCACGCACTGGAATGCTAAGTACAGAATGTGTTCCA
>NW_007748858.1:0-665 GCF_000696425.1 Galeopterus variegatus
ACCATTGCCTTGCCATTCATATAACCTCCAGTAAATGATGTTTGCCAACTTACATTAGGCTGTAGCTCATATTTAGTCATGAGCAGTGCTTTTGGAACATATGTCATGTGGTCAATTTATCACAAGGGGATAATTTTAAATTGTCCAATTTACTCGGATCCTTCTGTGGGAATGTTTAGTTCAATGACTGCATAATTATTTGTGTTATTTTTATAATCTTTTGGGAATTCTGAGAACTGCCAAGCTAACCAAAATATCGAAAGAGAAGGCAAAAGCCACAAAGCCAAGGCAGACAGTCCTTCTGGTTGCAGCAAGTGCTCGTAGCTGTGGCCTTGCCAACAACTCTCCCTCTGGCGGCCTTGCCAGCTCAGAGAGGGCAGCCCATGCTGACTCCTTTAGGACCCTGCCATGGCATGGACCATGCCAGTTGGGGGATGTAATAAATTCATTTTACATTTTTCATAATTATAACAGATAATCTAAGATCAGTGGCTTATATAAGATTAACAAACAAGAATAGTTAATTCATTTTGTATTAACTGCTAAAGACCAGCTTAACGAAAATGATGGCTCAGAGAGCAGACACTTGAAGAAATAGATTTTGCAGGCCGGCCCGTGGCTCACTTGGTAGAGTGCAGTGCTGATAACACCAAGGCCACGGGTTC
>NW_007748858.1:2443-9909 GCF_000696425.1 Galeopterus variegatus
CTTGCCAGTAGCTCTCCCTCCAGCGGCCTTGCCAAGTCAAAGAGGGCAGCCCAAGCTCACTCCTTTAGGATCCTGCCATGGCGTGGACCACACCAGCACATATGCCTATAAAAAAGACCTTTGTCAAGGACTTTTAAAACTGAAGCTTGCTGCATGAATCAAAAGGACAGATATCCAAATGCACAAGAACACTTCCCTGACACACTGCCTTCACTAATGAACTATGTCTCTCTGTCAGTTATTTGCATTGAAATATTTTAAACCCACTTAATGCTCCACTCTACAATGAAAACTTTCTGGAAGTCTAAGTTAATTATAAGTAAGAAAGACTGACTATTATCTATAGATCCAATATTATCTGTTTCTTGAAGTAATCTACAAGTATTTGAATTATAGTATACTATATGTAGTCCATAGTATATCCACTAAACATTTTAATTTCTAAATATGCAAAGTACAAATATATTAATATACATAGTTTATCTGCATATTATCTGTACACAAGGGTATGTATATATGTAAATATGTGTAACTATCAACCTACCTAAAAAGAGAGAAAGATAGATATAAAGAGAGACAATGGGTGATAATAAAATTTCAGATACATTGTTGGTCATAAAGTGATATCATACCAGCTTTATTTAGTCATCAATTTCTATATTAGAATTATTTATGATTAATTAAATGTAGTGATCTTTGATTAGATAATACATTTACCTAATGTGTTTTACAATACAGGTTAAAAAAATAAGTCTCCCACATTCTACCCTCCCACGGCCTATGTTTTTTCCACTTCAGGCAACCGCTGCCACCTCTTTCTTTCTTTCTTTGTTTATCTGAACACTCAAGAAATAGAAGTGCACATACATGCTCATCCATAACAGGAACATACATAGGTCCTTCTCCTATAAATGCTCTCCAAATTACTACCATGTGCTTCTTGCTTAATTTTCCTGAAACATTCTATTTTGGAGATACTAAGTACAAAAAATATATAAGTATATATAAATAATGCCCTAAACTTTTAATGGCTATATGGTATAATTATTTTCAGAATACCATGATTTATTACCAAACACATATCAAAGGGCATTGTAGTGGCTCCAGTCTTTTGATATTAAAAATAACACTTCAGTGATATCCACATTTACGTATTCACAATTGCTTTTCAAAATATCATTATAAATTCTCAGAAGTAGTATTGTTGGGTCACAAACTACACCATAAACTACATTTTCTTAGGATGGTGCTTACTAAATTACTCTCTAAAGTGATTATAACAATTTGCCTTCTCACCAGCAAGTATGAGACTCCTTGAAGATTCACATCAGAGAACCCCATTAAAGAAAAATTTGTCACGCCAGCCATCAGCTCCTTCAAAATTGGCCTCCTCACTATGCAGCCACAATGTCCACTTGACTGACCAGGTATGAGTATAAATGACTGACCCAAGGGGGTCATTTCAGGCACACCTTACATGTGACAAATCTCCCCACAGTACAGGGGAGGCTTTGCTTGATTTATTATGGCCTGAATCAGCCCTGTTTTCAACTTTGTATCTTTCTTTTTCTTCCCATAGCTGTTTACCCTCAAGAAATACTTTACCTGCCAAACTATGTCTCATGATCTGTGTCCACTTTGAAAAAAAGAAATGTAGATAAATTTTGACAAATTTTTTTCAGTTTTTGATGATTGTAACTGAAGTATAGCTTAAATGCAATGAAGTGAACAACTGAGTTCAATTCTATGAATTGAAGTTAATGAAGTTGTGCATATACCACCAAGATCAAAATACCAATTATTTACCAAAATATTACCCCAAAGCATACAGTACATCCTTCCCAGTAAGATGACATCTACTCACACATTACTATAATTTTGCCTGTTTATAAACTTTATATTAATAAAACAATGAATTATACATTTTGATATTTGCCTTTTCTTGCTTAATATTATGGTTGTGTTATTCCATGATGTTGTTCTGAAGATTGTTGGTTAATTTTTTTTATTTTTATATAGTATTGAATTGAATAAATACAACAAAATGTCTATAATTTGATCCACATATGAGTTATTTTCAGTTTGAAGTAATTAAGAATAGTATTTTTGAGAACATTCTTATTTGTATCTTTGATGGCAATATGTGTTTCTATTGAGCATAGAGCAAGGAATGGAATTCTCGTCTTATATTTCTGAAGAGTTTTCCAAAGGATTTGGTCAACTTTACATACACACACTCAACACCTTTAAAAATTTGTTTAATCCACGTATTTGACAACTTTTGGTTTAATCAATTTAACTTCTTTTGAAGTTTGTTCATTAGATTGCTTACTAGTACTTCTTGACTTTTGACTCTTTATAATTAGTATGAGATCTTTCTTATAATAATTTTTATATGCATGTCCCATATGAGATCCAAAGATGTTTTTTGGTCTTTCCTAGGTTAATTACCTTAACAGCAGACACCAAGAAAAGAATTTGGAAGCAAGTAGTTTGTTGGGAAGAGGAACTTAGTAAGCACCGATAGTTAAGTTGGAAACACAGCAGGAATGAACTGGTCATTTTTGTGAGCAACTGGGGCTTAGATTCATTGGAGAAAGTCCCTGGGAAAGACTGTGTAAAACCAAGCTGAAGTTTGTCCCAACAAAAGTTCAGGAAGCTGGGGTACATATGCACCCACTACAACCTATCATTGATTGAGACCCATTTCTGCAGATAACCCTGTCACTTTGAAGTGGGTCTGTGGGCAATACAGTAAAATAGAGTGAAAGAATTCACAGAAAAATTTCACTCATAAACACAGAATTAAAAATTCTAATTGAAACATTTATATATTCAATTAATCAACAAATAAAAAGGATAACCTATTATATCACATTAAAATTTGTTTTGTAATGAAAATATTTGGTTTTTTAATATGGAATTAAAATGTACATAAGTTGATATATTAAAATCTTAAAGGGGCTAAATCATATAATTATCTTTAAAAACGTAGTAAAGCAGCTTGAAAAAATTCAACATCCGCTCACCAAGAAAGAAATGTAGTGATGTAGTGAAAGAAGTAAAAATAAAACAATGCAGATGATTTTAGTAATCTGAAAAAAAAAAGAAATCTAGCCCCCCAAAACCTATAGAAAATATTTTCAATATGAAATGTAAATTATTTCCCTCTAAAATCAGAAAGCCAAAGATGCCCACATTTACTAGGTTAATTCGACATTATATTGAAGTTTCAAGCTATTTAAACAAAGCAAAAAAAAATAACTGGAAAGAATAACATTGGAAAGAAAAAATAAACCGTATTTAATCAGAGAGTATGTGATATATGTGTTGAAAATACAAAATAATGTACAAGTAAATTATTAAATTAATATGAGATTTTGTTATAGCTGCCAGAAGAAAAATAAATATAAATTATATTGTACTAATCTAAAAACACATGTTTTCCAATGGGCATGAAAAACACCATTAAAAATATCATGCACTTAGTCTGTGATTTAATAAAATATGTGAAAACTCTTTACAGAAGAGCATACAATAAAACTTTCATTATAAAAATTGAACTAAATCTAAATAAAGAGAAAGATATAGTAAGATTATGATTTAGAAGACTTGTTGATACAAACTTGACATTTCTTTTAAAATGTGTTTATATATTCACTGCAATGCTAGCATGAATGCAAACAAGTATGATGCTAAAATTTGTTTGGAGAGGTGAATTCCCAAAAATATCCCAATTAAACTGTAAGAACAATAACAAATTTACAGGATTTTCCCTACTGGAAATCAAAACTTATTAGTAATAGGTGCTTCTAACTATAAAACAAATAGAATCATACATAGAGCCCAGACATTGACTGATACGTATACAAATACTAACTTTCTGAAAATTATAACATTGAAGAAAAGCATCTAGCAGAGTAATTATTACATAAATATTGTTGGGACAAATATACATTTGTAATTTAAAATACAAAATAGGCCTAATCTTACATTACAGCAAAAATCATTTCTAAAATTATCATAAAAAAAGAATGTAAAAATCAATATAAAAAGACAAAGTAAAATCTAGAATACAATATACAAGTAAATAGAGTTTAACTTAAAAGGAAGATGATATATGGAAATGGGGAAACATAGCAGGTAAATTGTGAGACTGTATGTTCCTTCTTTTGGAGGAAAGAAATATTTCTTAAATAGAATATTAAAAGCACTTCACTGTATCTGTATAAATGGACAATTTCCTGAGTGGTGCTTTATTAAAAATTAGAAAAGCTGTGCACCTAAATACAACATCGAGACATTAAAAATAATAATAATAATAATAATAATAACAACAACAACAATAGGGGAGAAAATTCAACACATAAAAGGGTTTATGGGCAATTTGTAAAGTGCTGATAATGTTCTTTCTTTTCTTATTTTGAAGAACTAACATAGAAGATTATTACTCAAAATTATATATCTAAATTGTTGTTATAATTCACAATGACAGAGGCACAGTAAGTGGAAAAGAAGGGTAACATGCTAGGGTAAGATATTTACAGGTTTTGAAGATTAGAATATGGAAACCTTAAAGGATCATTATTTAGCTGACTACATTCTAGGAGGAATATAAACAGAAGTTTCTTTCTCTTTATTTTTTATTTTACTGACAGCTGATGGTTAAAGCATAGTGACTTTTAATAATTATTATTGATAATATATATATTATCAATTTTATCCCATTATTTAAAAAATAAATTAATAACTATCAACTCAATGCATACAGCACATTTGAAAAAATAATTAGGAACCGTGTGTTTGTGTGTATCTGTGTGTGTGTGCATGCTTTGTTACACTGAGTGAGAAAGCAATTTGGTGTGAATTAACTGCCTGACAGTCTCCTTCACATCCTTATTTCTAAGGCTGTAGATAAGAGGATTTAGCATAGGGATCACAATGGTGTAAAACACAGTGGCTACTTTAATGAGGAGCTTTGAGTTTTTAGAATTGGGCAAACAGTAGAGAAGGAGGATGTCCCCATGAAAAATGGTGATGGCAGTCAGATGAGAGGCACAGGTGGAGAAGGCTTTCCGAATTCCACCCTTGGAAGGCATCCTGATGATAGTGACAACTATGAAGACATAGGAGGTTAAGATGACCAGGAGGCTACAAGCCTCATACAGTGTGGAAACGACTAACACCATCATCTGGCTGAGAGTGTGTCAGAGCAGGACACAGAGAGTAAGGCAGAGAACTCACAGCAAAATTGATTTATGGTAGATCCACAGTAGGAGAGTTTCAAAAGAAAATATGTGAGTGTCGTGGAACATAGTACACCATATGTAAGTTCCAGCTACAAGCAAAGCACAGCGTTTACAAGATATAGCCACTGTGTAGAGCAGGGGGTTACAAACAGCCACAAACCGGTCATAGGCCATCACTGCTAACATATTTGCTTCTGTAATCACAAATGTGCCAGCAAAGAAAAATTTGAAGGAGATAGTTTTGTCTTTCACAACTAAGATTTCTAGTTGTTTGGGTGTAAACACACTGGAATAAAAAATATCCAAAAAGGAGAGATGGGTGAGGAAAATGTACAGGGGTGTCTAAAGTTTGGGATTGGTATTTGTGACCACAATCATACCCACGAGTCCACCCCATGTGTAAGTTCCAGCTACCAGGACAGCACAGAGCTTAGGAGACATAGCAGCTGTGTAGAGCAGGGGGTTACAAACAGCCACAAACCGGTCATAGGCCATCACTGCCAACATGAACATTTCTGCAAACACAAACATGCAGGCAAAGAACAACTGTGTCATGCATCCTTTGAAGGACATAGTTCTGTCTTCCACAACTAAGATTTCTAATAGTTTGGGTGTGACTACACTGGAATAACAAAAATCCAAAAAGGACAGATGGCTGAGGAAAAAGTACTTGGGTGTCTGAAGTTTAGGATTGACCCTTATGACCCCAATCATACTCAGGTTCCCCACCACAGTGATGGTGTAGATGGCCAAGAACACCTGGAAAAGGAGTGCCTGGAGGTGTGGGAACTCTGAGAAGCCCAAGAGGACAAAAGTGGCTCCAGCACTCTCATTTCTCCCAGTCAGCATCATCATTCCTGTTGGAGGAAATCAGAGAGTTCATCCTGAGCAGCCGGACATAACAGAGACAGTAGGAATGAAGGAATACATATGGCTGCATGAGAATCACCTCCGAGTGATGTATGAAATATGCACTCATGTTTTATTTTTTTGGTGTTTTACCTGCCTTATTTGAATCTCTCTTTGGCCACTACCAACTATTGGAACATGGAATGTCCCCTTTACCTATCAGCGACTCATTTCCTCATCCTTTAAACAAGAAATATGGCTACAGCATTAAGTGCTTTTACAAAATGCACACATATATGTGCATACTAAATGCTAACAATATTTCCACCCCTTATTAATAGTTAAATAATTATGAACTGATATATGAATTTCACATAAAATTCTATTACTTATGAGGGAAAANCTTTGGCCACTACCAACTATTGGAACATGGAATGTCCCCTTTACCTATCAGCGACTCATTTTCTCATCCTTTAAACAAGAAATATGGCTACAGCATTAAGTGCTTTTACAAAATGCACACATATATGTGCATACTAAATGTTAACAATATTTCCACCCCTTATTAATAGTTAAATAATTATGAACTGATATATGAATTTCACATAAAATTCTATTACTTATGAGGGAAAAATAAGTCAAATTAAAGAATAACAAGGAAAACATCTTAGTTCATGGCAATAGGACAGATTACAACTGACATGACTCAACAGAGCCTGCCACTGGGGATTTAAACAGTGTATTTCTATGCTGTTACTTTATATTTGAAGACATGAGGGGACAGTAGTGCCAGGAAGTTAAAGTGGTGCTGAGCTTTTACTCTCAATTCTGTATGACTATATTAAAGTGTTAGCTTTTCTACAAATACCCTACAGGAAGCAGGTAATGGTGCAAATCGGAAACCATAAATGGAAAAAAAACAATCAATGCATAGTAAAAGCAGTTTTCTCTCCTAATTCCCTTCTAACTTTTCCTTCTGTCTTTGATTCAGATTTCCACCAACGTCTGAATCCGTCAACAAAAAATCTTTCTTTTTTTTTACTCGGGCCTTCTTTTTTCCCTCTGATTCTCTTTAATTTCACCTTCATGCTGTGAGAAAGGCAGTTAGAGAAAAATGAGAGATTTTCAAACTGTTGTGCTGTATTTATTTCCACCCCAACACCCATTACCCTGCTAGATAATCCTGGATCTTCAGTCAGCCTCTCCCACCCTGCAGGACTGACATTCCTTAGGTTCTATTTTAGTGTGGTGTCAAATCCTCACACATTTTTCAAAATGACCTGCTTCCAAAACACTTGAAATCTAAACATTTCTGTCTGGATTTCCATAATAAATAATATGATTATGTATCCAGACCCTTCACTGCTC
>NW_007748858.1:10503-11493 GCF_000696425.1 Galeopterus variegatus
TATACTGCTCTGAACGTTTCCACCTACATGGTTTTAAAATCACAATTGTTATGCAAAGTCTGGCATATTTATCTTCAGTTTTATAAGTTTTTCAGTCTTCCCCTAAAAGAGTATCAAAAATTGAGAACAAATAATTGAGAACAAATAATTAATTAACATTACTTTAATAATCACCATGGTAAGTAAACCTCATTAAAGTACATAAATGAGGTTCCAAGGCAAATCCACATTAACTTTCCTAATTACATACAAAATAGAATTCCGTGCCTTTTATTCTTTTTCTAAACTTAATTGTTTGTGTACCCCTGCACTACCACTAAGCTCGCATAGGTGTTTCTGTGCCAAAAATGTTATACTTCTTATTTCAGAATTTACCACTTCTAAATTAAAATATAATACTTAGATTAACAAGTCACTGGAAATTACATATCCTTTGTAGTGTAGACTTATTTACTAAAGGCTTCTCTGATTAAATTAATAAGAGATTTTTAACACTATTTCTCAAAAATGTAAATTTTTATGAAAATTGTTCTCATTTTTAATTGGGCAACAGGAGTTTGATGTAAAGTATATGGCACGACAGGTGCAAAGCAAATTACATATTTTCTCCTTATAAAAAAAAAAATCATAGACAGCCTCTCAAGAGTGAGTAAGATTGGGAAACTGTATTCAGGTGTATTGTTGTGTATTTTAAAGCTAAGTTCATGACCTTGAGCAATTAAACCCTAGAGAATTATGACTGGAATTTGCAATGAGATACAAGCCAGACAATTTGAAAAAAGTGCCTTCCTCTTAATTTAGAATGCAATTAATTTAATCATGTAATTATATGGAAAGGTTGAACATATCGATCATTTGGTCTTTGAAAAATCACAATAATCATCAATCTACAATTTGATTCATTATGTATTTATTAAAAACATAAGACTTCGGGCCGGCCCGGTGGCGCACTGGATAGTGCGCCGCTTGGGAAGTGCGGTGGCGCTCCCG
>NW_007748859.1:0-255 GCF_000696425.1 Galeopterus variegatus
TCTTCTTTTCTTTGTCTCTGCTGGTGACTCTCCTTGTGTGAATGCACTCCAGTGGTTGGCGAACCATCTGCATGGTGGTTGTGGTGTCTAGACACTTTTGTGGCAGCCATGGTTATTGTGGAGGCTGTGGTGGGATACCCACATGGTGTGCTGTTTTTGGTATGCTCCCTGGCACTGGCGGCATGCCTAGTTGCGGGGTGTGCCTGGTCCCCTTCTCCACACCTCAGGTCAGCAAGCAAGACCCAAGGAGCTGGC
>NW_007748859.1:1710-11492 GCF_000696425.1 Galeopterus variegatus
CTGCCTCCAAGTAACTCCATCTGAAGGGCACAGCTGTGGCTTCTGCCAGCTCCTGCTCCACACTCAGTAGCTCAAGCCTTAAAGCAGCTGCGGCCCGAAACGCTCAGAGCAGCTTTTTCTTTCTCTCATCATAGTTTCTCCACCTTCATGAACTCCGTAGGTCTCTCCTCCTCTTCCCCTGAGCTCCAGCGGCCCCAGCTTGGCTGGTGTTACATTTTTATAGTTGTAAATTGGTTGATTTGTGGGAGAGAGTGACACTGCGGACCATCTATTCTGCCATCTTGACTGGAACTCCGGGAACCTCTTGATTCACCATTTTTCTTCTTCCCAATAACTGTCCAATTTGCTTTATTCCCTGTGACTCCATTCTTTGTCATTTCACCCCTGAATTACAGCAGCCACTGCTAGATTGGATTACCTCTGGCCCACTGGTTTTCTACCTAGGTTTAACCTGAGGAGATTGAAAAAGTACAGATACCTGAGGTCCACCCACAGGGATTCATGTTTAATTGGTCTGTGCTGCAGCCTGGGTGGGTGTTAGAATTAGTTTGTTTTTTATTGTGGCAAAGTATATGTAACATAAAATTTACCATCTTAACCATTTTTAAGTGTACAGTTAAATAGTGTTAAGTACATTCACACTGTTGTGCAACCAATCTTCAGAATTCTTTTCATCTTGCAAAACTGAAACTCTAGACCCATTAAACAATAACTCTCCATTCCTTCCTCCCCCTGGCAACCACCACTCTACTTCACCTCTATGAATCTGACTATTGTAGTTACCTCGTATAAGTGGTACCATACAGTACTTGCCTTTTTATGACTGGCTTATTCACTTAGTCTAATGTCCTCAAGGTTCATCCATGTTGTAGCATGTGTCAGAATTTCTTTCCTTCTTAAGGTCAAATGATATTCCATCATATGTGTATACCATATTTTGTTTACCCATTCATCAGTTGATAGACACTGGCTTGCTTCCAATTCCTGATTATAGTGAATACTGCTAATATGAACATGGGTGTGCAAATATCTTCAAGACCCTGCTTTCAATTCTTTAGGGTATATACTCAGGGTAGATCGCTACCTTTGGCCTTTTAACTGTCTGTAAAAGGCAGTGGTATTTTTACTCTGCTGTGGTCAAACGACACACCAGGTATGACTTGAGGACACAGTACTCTGGCCTCAATCCAGACTTCATTTGTACAGAGGGAATGAGCATTCCCTTCCCAAGGCTTCTCAAGGCTGGCATCGCCCTACTTGAGTGTGCACAGCTGCACACTGTTCCAAGGCTCTGGTGGCTGAACTTGAGCTGAGACATTTACGTGTCTTCACCAACACGGAAAACAAGGAAAAGGCAGGGACAGAACAGAAGGGGGCAGCAGGCAAAGCTCTAGCACTCTGGGTTGGAGGGAGAGTTCCCACATCCATAATTCAGGGGATTCAGAGGCCCTGGGCACTGCAGAGATTACTATGCTCATTCCCTATTTGTAATTAAAATTGCAAACAATTTTAGGGTTTAGACCCTAAAATAAGTAAAATAAAATCCCATCAAGTTTTGGTTTTCCCTATGACATGTCAGCGTTGATGCTTTTATATATATACACACACATATATACACGTGTGTATCAACTATTATATATGTACCAAATGTTAAAACTTTCTCAAAACACTCTTCTTACTGAGGGCCTCCTGTCTTGCCAGTGCCTGAAGCTGTGTTATTCTGTCCTCTGGGTCACCCAGCACTGTCTGTCCCTTGAGCAAGGACCAGGATTGAATCTAGTGGTTCAGGATCCAGACTCAACTCAAAAAACCTGAATGACATTTCTTGGCCCTGTACATACTTGGCAGGGTCTGAGAGTAGGACATTATGACATAGTCTTAATGCTTTAGATTCTTTAGGGTGCCCTCCCAGACATTACACCATGTGATCTCGATGTGAGGAGACACTGTCCCGACACACACATTGATAGACAAAGAAACCAAAATCCGATCTAAAGTCACACAGCCAATCAGTATCCTGCCTCAGACAACTGCTCTGTACCATTGAGCACATGGCTTGGATCCTCCCACCCCAGCACTCCCATCTGCCTTTGAAATAGCAGGGTTCAGGCTGCCCAGCCCTCAGCCAAATCTGCTCTGGGTAATCTAAGCTCTACAGGAAATAGGAGCCCCAACCCCCCTTCTCAAGACACTTGCAATCCAGAGGAGAAGAGAAGATGCACATAATGAAAAGAGACAGGCACACAAATTGTTGTAAGTACATAAACTATATACAAAACCAGTTGCAGCTGATACACAAGGGTGGTGGGGGCTGCTGAAGGAGAGGACGGAGTTGATCAGGAAGAGGTGGGCTTTGAACAGAAGTGGGTGGTCAGAGAAAGGCATGGCACGCTCCCTTCCAGCAAGAAAAAGAATGGCTCCCAACTAGAAAAGTTCCAAAGTTTGGGAAATAAAACATGGAGAAAAGAGGTCTGCATGTGGGTCAGGAAGGGGGCACCTTACCAGGACACATGATGGTAGCTAGGCAAAGGCAAATGTCACAGATTCATGAATGGGCTTTTAAATTTCTTTCTAGAGGCCACCAGAAGTTGTGCAAACAGCAGCTTTCCCTCAGAGGTGGACTAGGTCTTAGTTCCCTTATGAGCCCTAAGAACCAGCCCACCCCTACCTCAGTTTCTCTGAGGGTGGCCTGTGGTGAGGCCAAAATTTAAACAGATTCTTAAGTGCAATAAATAATAAGGTAATGATAGAAGAGTCCGAAGAGCACCAGGACAACTTTATATAAAAGAGCAATTTCTTTTTTTTTAATTAGCCCAAATGTCTAAATTGGATAAGAAGGCAGATCACCTCACAGGTATCTTTCCCTAGCTTTTAACTCTCCACCCACATTCAGGTAAGAAAGACCTAAGAAGATGAAACATCCTGAGAGAGGAACAGAAGATTCAAGTCTGGTCCTGTTTCCGTCAGACCATGCCAAGTTCTCCCCAGGACCCTAAATTTCTTCATAAAACTCCTCCTGCTTCCACTGTTTGTCTTCTGTCTGCTTTGTTACTGGACAGTAAGTTCCTCTGGGGTAAGAACCACCTCTGTCTTATTCTTGGTCAAATCCCCCAGCAGGTTCCACAAGCCTGGCACATCCTAAGTGCTCCATAAGTAGTTGTTCATTGATTTCATGACTAACTGTGGAAACGTGAGCAAGTCACATCCCCTCCTTGAGCCTCAGTTTCTTCACTTATCAACTTGCAGGTTTGAACTTTCTCTGATAAGCCAAGAATCTAACCATGTGCGTGGCTAGCATTTCCCAAAAGGAAATGGGCTGACACTGAGACAAGACATAGACGAGGCACACCTCCAACCAGGCAGTACTGAGACTGAAAGTGCCTGAGACCCACTGTAGCCTCACTATGCGTCCCTGTCCCCAACACCTCTCTCAAGGGAAACCTTAGAGACATGCAGAGGATGAGGGCAGCACCCAATGGAGAAAGACTCGACTGGGAATAGGAGACCTAGTCTAGTCTTGGTTCTTCTATCCCATCTGTGACCCAGAGAAATTCACTCTGGCCCTCATATTTCCTAATCAATAAGATGACTAGGTGAGCACCAACAAAAGCTCCCTCCAGATCTCAGATCTTTTTTGTTTTTTTCTCTTCAGAGCCAAAAGTTGCTCTGTCAGAGCCCTGCTATCGATGAAAAGAGCCCATTGTTATTGCTAATATTCCCATGGTCTTCTGAGATCCAGATTTGTACATTTTCTTAGGGGTATGGATGCGAGATTGAATCAACCAGAAGGAAAGAGACTCAGTATCCTCTAACCTAAATCATATCAGACTACCAGGAAAAAAAAAATTAGGGGCTATCAGTAGGGAAATTTTTGAGCATCAATATAATCCCTCCCCCAGCTGGAATAACTGCACTTCTCAGTTTTGCATCTGTGTTGTCACTGGGGAGTTATCTGGCTATTCCTGTGTTTTAACATCTGTCAGTTAAATCAAAGACCTAAATGCAGAAATTGTAGGGCTTAGAAGCACCATTTGGCTTTTGACATTCCCTGGATGACACAGGGTCAAGAAAGCAATAAACGAATTGCCATGAGACTCAATATAACATTTTCAACAGTAACACGACCTTTGTTCCAAAAAGCCTTTGCTCCAAAAAGAAAGAATATGTACCCATTTTCTCCAGAACCATATTTGGAAATTTCAAAAGAGCAGATCATAAAAACTAGAAGTATCCGGGATGAACAAATGGCTTTCTATTTAAAGAGTGTCATGTCTGTAGAAGTAACAACGAACATTGCTCATCAGCATCTACTCCATGTACAAGTAAGCATCACCTTGAAGCAAGAGATATATGTGCTTTGATATCTGCTACACAATATTGCAGGTATCCTAGCCACCTGGAGGACTGCTTCCTAGGCTTGAACCAAAGGTTACTTTTTCAGCTTCCTCTGTTTTGCAGATAAATAAATTGAGCTGGAAGGTAGTGTCAGCTTAAACAGCCTGATTTACGTTAATTTCAGGATTGGAAATCACAGAATTTGTAAGATTTCATTTAAGAATTGAGCTACCAAATCACTCTTCCCAACGCAAAGCGAAATGTGGTGTCAGGGTCTCAGAACCCCAGTGGGCCTACCAGCAAATCCACACAGCAAGACTTCCACTGGGGCAAGGGGAACATTTCCTTCTCTAAAAGGAACCAAATTTTTCATACTACGTCCTAATTCCACACAGGATCTATCTTGGCATAAGACTATAAATGTGGTAACTAATGCCCTGTGGAAAGAATAATCAACTTCTATACAGCGTTTCTACCTAGGCTTCTGTTTCAAAAGCCGATGTTTGCTTAAATGAGGGTGTCTGGGTCCCTTGGCTTTTCCCAAGTTTGGAACTCCACGCCCCACAAGCACATTCATAGAAGGCCTCACTTAAACACTTGCTCCAGACTAATCAGAAGCACAAATGTTTTCATTGCTCTTTCTTGTCTTGGACAACAGCTAAAGCTCACTCACTTGCTTTGGCATGTACCTGTTAACATTTAGTTTTTACTTTAATGCACTTACTGTTGTAAGTTCATTACATGCATTGCCTCAATTTAATCCTCATGACAGCCTTACGGGATAAGTACAATTTTGTCATCCCATTTTACAGATATGGACACCAGAGACACAGAAAGGTTAACTTACCCAATGTTAAGTAACTTAGCAAGCTAATAACTGTTGAAGTCAGGATGTGAACTCAGGCTTTCCTCCACTAGAAAGTAAGCTCCATGAAGAAAGAGACTTTGTTTTTCTCACTGCTGTATTCTTAACCTCTACATGGTACCTGGGCTATAGTGGGTGCCTAATAAATACCTGTTGAATGTATACATGGTGCATCCTCCTCAAACAAAGAGAATGACCCAGCGTCACAAGCATCAACTTGAACCAAGAGTAAGTTGCTTAGAGGAGCATTTTGGGGGAGAATTCTTCATGTAATGACTGGGCTTGGCATAGAGAACACCAAGTCCCCTTATGTTTACCTGAAAAGAGCTGGGTGAAATCCTTCTGACCTATTTCCAAGTAGTTCCCTGAGCCCCCCTTCTCCCAGGCCACCCTGATTAGGTCACTGCTGAAACTGGGTCAGTATTTAAATACTGCAGTCAATTTATAATGCTTTAATCACTAAAGTTTGCTCTATCATCTGTGTGTTAGAGAAAGAAACTACTACTTCAGCACTCAGAGAATCTCTTTTAGGACTTTCTACAGAATCATGTTAAGACACAGACTTACAGTTGCCTTTAATATACTACAAAGTAGTTCCTGCAGAACTGGACTGAAGCAAATGAGGCCTCATCCCTCTGCTCCCTACCCTTCATCAGAGGCCACCTAGCTCCTGTCTTCCACCATTCTCCCAGGCTCTGTCCTAAATTAAAATTTTGGATTACCCAGACTCTAATGCCTATTTAAAATAAAACCTAAATTACTACCTTATGTTTGGGGCAAGTCAACACCCCGTCTGGCATCTCTCATCTCTGTGTAAGATTTGAAAAAACCCACCCGGCACAAGTGGAAAATTGGGATTGCATCACATACTCTGTTGGGATCACCACATTTGGAATTCTAGGTTGATTCTCCCACAGAATCAAATATAGCCCAAGCCTAGAGAACAGCTCTGTGCACTCTGACATTCAAAATAATATTTGCTAAAAAGCATGGGGGTTTGCAGGCAACTTGAGCTGTAGCAAGAGACATGTTATTACTGACTCAACTCCTACATGGGCTCCACCTCAGTCATCAGACACATGGTCACATTCTCGGCTTGCTTTCACAACCTCCCCCTTTTTCTCAATCCAACCACAGAGGACACAGGTAGGTTTTGTGTAGTTGTTTTGTTTTATAAAAGCCGAAGAGTAAGCCGTAATGGTTACAGTATTTTATTTTAAAGAAATCTCACCCAAGGTGAGACAAAATTTGAACGCAGGCAGCTATGCCTTGGAGAAATGAAAGTGATTTGGTTGCCCCACAGTGGCCAGGACTGAACAAGGAGGTAGCAATCTCAAAAACTCTGTTGGTCGAAAACCAAATATCACAGCTAAACTTGATTCCCTATTGGATTTGTCCCTTCTGCCACTTTTAACCTTTCACCAGCCATACAGGCAGACATCACTGATAAGGAGAATTTCTCTTTGGCTGTAAAGATTGAGCCAGTATACTTCGGTATACCTCAAGAAAAAAAATTGTATTTATTTTAAAGATGAATGGGCTCGACAGGCTCAGAAGTTCTCAGGATCCCAGACAGTTGCTCTCTTCTTTCTCTCTTTAATCACATTTCTCTCCACATGTGCGTTTCATCCTTTTCCCTTCACTGCCTGGCTTCCTGCTAACTAACACTTGCACCTGATCAAAATGCCTGCCTTGGCTCTCAGTCTACCCATGACCCTTTTAGCTAGCTGGCCCAGGCCTCAGTTTCCCACCTTCTGATTCTGAAGGGCCCATAATATCTTTGTGGGCCGGTGCACACAGGTCCTGGTAACTGGTCAGTCTAGACTGGAGACATCTCTGGGTGTGAAGCCAAGAGAGCACCCAGGTCTAGTAGCTGGAGAAAGGTATGAAAGGAGGATAGGTTGAAAGGACAGACAGGGTAGGATTGTATCATATAAAACATAACTATTGAGGAAAACAAGGACTGCTGTTGGGTAGGCAAGGGATGCCTGGCATCTCTAGCACAAATGTTTAAAAATCTTTGTTCTCATTGAAGGCAAACTTGTTGACAGCTACCATTTAAAATTAAGATTTCATATATTTAATACCACTATAATTTTTAATCCTTTATTCTTCAATGTAAAATTGAACTAACTGAACAAAAACTTTAAGTGGTACATGTGATAATAATTTGAAAAGGTCTGGAAGTCTTTGATCTATGTGGAATAATGTATGAATCCTCAACTCTTTCTGAAAGCTATTTGTCAGCAAACATTATTATGTCCCCTCCAAATTACCCGAACATCTCCAGGAACCTCAAACATGTAAGATGCACACAGTTTGAAATAAAATCAATAAACACGGGTTAATGTCTCTCACCACCTTTGCTTTACAAGCTGCACCTACCTCCTGCAGCTCGTAAATGCTCAGAAAATAATAACATCCACTGGCAATTCTACCACAGTTTTTGCATGCCAATTCTTGACACTCCTCCCAATTTCCATTCTGATATTAGGAATAATGTTTACAATGTGATAACAGCACATCCCCAGTGTGAATGTGGCTAACAGCCATAAAAGCAAACACCTACGGCCATCTCTGTTGAATATGCTTTACAAGATTGTTCTCCATGGAATAAAGTAGCCCAGGGCTCAGTGAGGGAACTGTAGTATTAGTATCCATTGACCCGCAGCTGAACTTACCACTTGCTGTCTTTCTCTTATAATCTAAATCTGGAAATGTGTTGTCTGGTCAGCAGTGCACTACCAAGTCATTCAGCAAAATGCTCCAGATGCCATAAAAGCGTGCCTGTATGTTAGAAAATGAACTTGTAAAATACAGTCTAAGAATTGTGTAAAGGCAGTATTTCAGACAGCCAAAATGCTTCTGCCGAGACACCTTTGTAATGTGGCCAGGCAGCAGCTGTGTGTATTGTAGACGCTGTGGCTGTGAGTCTGTCTGCGGAGATGCAGCTGACCCTGCCTCTGGCCTGCCTTGTCACTGAGCACTGTCACTGGGACCGCGTCCTGAATTCATCTCACCGGGAGCAGGCAACTGAGTTCCTTTCAAATCGACACTCTCTGTAGTCTAAAGTGGCGGGACATATCACCACTCTCCAACCATTGGCAAAGTGGAAAACAGACACGGATCTTATGTGACACATCTTACATAATTTGATAAAGAGCAAGGCAACTTCAGAAAAACACTGTGATGGCTATTTTGAAGAGTAATTGTGCTTTAAAAAATACTAGCTATTTTGTTGTTTTATCTGTCCTTTTTGTTTTCCAGACCTGGGTCTTGGTTTTAATTTAACCTTGGGTTGATTGGTTGATTGGTTGTTTGGTTGGTTGTTTTGTCTTTTGGTTTTTAACAAATACTTCGTATTGATTTTTTTTTTAGTACAGCTGTGTATTTATGTCATCTATATCTATAAATTGTTTACCCTCCATAAACTTTTTTGTTGATTCCACCTCCTGCTTCTCAGCTTAATCTCACACCAATCTTCCCTTCCAATCAGCCACCCCAGCACCTGTCCCCACGCCTCACAGCCTCAGTGGTCTTTTTTCAGTTCCTCCCAAATCCTTCCCACCTTCAAACATGGAGACTTCCCAATGCCATTCCTTCTGCTAATAATGCCCTTCCTGACTTATCATTTGAAGATCTCCTATTCCTCTTAGCTTAAAGTGCACTTCCTCAGAAACCTTCCCTAATTGCCAACCCAGGTGAGATCCTGTTATATGTTCTCAAAGCACCCTGTCCTTCATCATATTCATCATCACAGTTATAATTATTGTGTGTGCAACTCACTGTTGAATGTATGATCCCTTCCAGATGCCTGATGTGATCGGCACTCAGTAAATACCTACCCTATATGGAATGTGTCACCTTTACAAGATACAGTAAAAGTCCAAAAGGACATCTGATGATATTGCATATATATTGGGTTGGGCGCAGGGGTCGAGGGGGGGGCTTTCCATGGATGAGAATGCTCTTCTCTCGGTGCTTTCTGTCACCCTGTAGTCCACAAACAATTAATGCAGGTCCGGCTGAAAGGCTAACTGGTGAAACTTACAGCCCAAAACTCAACTGATGAAACTGTGCAAGAAATCACAGGTTTCTAAAGTTAGAAGAAGCCTCAAGATTTTATTTATCTTTAGGAGTTAACATCTAATAATCTGAAAGGCTCTTAAGTACATTTTCCTCTGTCATTTCCTTTTTTTTCTAAGTAAACTTTTTTATTTTGGAGCACTTTTAGATTATTGAGATGGCAGTACAGAGAGTTCTCATGTACTGCACCCTCAGTTTCCCCTGTTAGAAACATCTTACATTAGTATGGTTTATTCCTTACAGTTAATAAGCCAATATTGATATTATTATTAACTGAAGTCCACATTTTATTCAAATTTCCTCAGTTTTTCCCTAATGTCCCTTTTATAACCCAGGACCCCATCCAGGAAAAAGCATTTCATTTTGTAGACAAGTTTGCTTAGGCCGTTCTCGGTTGTGACAGTTTCTCAGAATTTCCTTGTATTTGATGGCCTTCACATATGAGGATTACTGATCCGGTATTTTGTATACTGTCCCTCGATTGTTTTTTTTTTTT
>NW_007748860.1:0-6922 GCF_000696425.1 Galeopterus variegatus
CTCCAGCAAACTGCACGGAGGATGTGAGCAATGTGGACATTTGGGTGGAGTGGTAGTTTGCTGAAGTGGAGGAGAGGAGCGGCAGCGTGGAGCATAGTCTCAGGGGATGGATTATGGCCTGAGGAGGAACGGTGCCGTGCAGTGGAGTGCAGGGGGGTTGGGGGCTCAGCAGGAGATAGGCTCGCATGTGGGCCCTCAGCAAATATGTGCTGATTGACTGAGTGGATAGAGGGGGGCAGTTGAAGTTGCAGGAGGCCTTGGAAGCTGGTTAATTCTGACCAGTGTGGGACACCCGGTTCTAACGTGGGATGAGGGTCTCCTGAATGGGAAGAAGTGGAGGAGAGGAGGGGCAGCGTGGAGCATAGTCTCAGGGGATGGATTATGGCCTGAGGAGGAACGGTGCCGTGCAGTGGAGTGCAGGGGGTTTGGGGGCTCAGCAGAAGATAGGCTCGCATGTGGGCCCTCAGCAAATATGTGCTGATTGACTGAGTGGATAGAGGGGGCAGTTGAAGTTGCAGGAGGCCTTGGAAGCTGGTTAATTCTGACCAGTGTGGGACACCCGGTTCTAACGTGGGATGAGGGTCTCCTGAATGGGAGTCTTCGAAGGCAGATTCCTCCCTTGTCTGTCGACAGGTGAGCTCTAAATGTACACCTGTACTGGTCTGACTGGAGACTCTTCAGACTCCCTGGTGTTAAAGAAGGCTGGTTTAAAGAAAAAGCAGAGAGAGGTTATAGGGCAAATCTCCATAAGGGAAATCCATCTGGAGACTAGAAGCTGGGCCGGTTAAAGAGAAAATAGTGCTGCTTTTGTGCTCGTCCTCAGGGGCTGCAAGAGTGGGTGGACTGTTGGGGGAACTTGCATCCTCTACAGCCAGTGTTTCCTGTGGGAAGCAGATTCACAAGATTTGGGTAGCATGGTGGCAGCTTTGCAGAGAGCACTGGAAAAGGCTGGATCCCTAGAGCCCGAGGGCAGAGTATCTGGAACAGGACCAGGCCTGGGATGTGGGCCCTGGAACTTGACACTAGAGAGACGGGGTGATGAGATTATGACTCTTCGGGTAGTCCCTGCTCCTCTTGCTCCATACCCTTTTCTTGTCAGTTGAGCTTTGACCCTAGGTCCTGTTCTGACCACTTCAATGGTTTTATTTCATCACTGTGTTACCAATTACCTAAGGTGTCATTGCTTGTTTTAAGGGAATGCCCACTAAAAATGTGCCCAATTGCCTTCCTAAAAGGTTATGCAATGTACACTCCTATTTTCCTACATGCTCACCAACACTAATATTGCGGTTTTCTTTTTGCCAATGCAATACCTGAAAATAGCACATTTAAAAATTTACATTTCCTTGATATTTGGTATTGAAGAGTCTTTTTATAAATTCATGGCCACTTTGTAGCTCTGTGCATTACCTACTCAGATCTTTGCCAATTTTTAATTGTTTTTTTGTCCTTTAAAAAAATTGATATTTGGTGATGAATCCTTGTTCTGTTAAATATGTTGCAAGGAATTTTCTCCCCATATCAAGACTACCATTTGCTTCTGTTTGTGTGATCTTTTCCCATACATACAGAAGTTTAAATTTTAAATGTAACTGAATTTATTATTATTTTTTCTGTGGTTTCTGGGGTTTGTGCCTTGCTTATGAAAGGTTTTCTCACCGTAAAAAATATCCCCTTACATTTTCTTCTAATGCTTTTATTTTAAAAACTCTTTAGAGGGGACACACCTGGGTGGGAGGGGGGAGAGGGAGGAGGGAGGGAGGTTTCGGTGATGGGACACAATAACTAACTACATTGTATATTGACAAAATAAAATAAAATAAAATAAAAACTCTTTAAATTTATCTGGTATTTTAAAAATCTGAAGCAAGATAGGAATTTAAATATTTTTCCCCTGAATTTTCTTAACACTGTTCATTGTTTAGTTCTTCCTTTCCTCATCAGTTTGAATTCTACCTTTATTTTCTAAATTCCTACATGTCCACAGGTCTGTTTGTCTAGTGCCTATTTGGTTCTATTGGTTGGTTTGTCGATTTCTAAACATGTTTCTCCTGACTTCCTTCCAACTTGTTCTCCCTTTTCAAAACATTCTTGACAATCCTTGAGTGCTCTCATAGGCAGATCTTATGCCTCCTTACCATAGTCAAGGGAATGGATTTCTGATGGTGGATTTTCAGGCCTGGAAGTTTGTTTAAATTATTTGGGGAAGGAGGATTGAGGGTGAAGATGAGGGACTGACTGGTGAGGGTAGGTTTCCATGGGCCTCTCCAATCACTGAATTCATTTATACAATGGGAGTGTTTTATTACCAACTGTGTGCTAGCCTGCAACCCAGAGGCAACTTGCTTTTCTAATTAGAGGCATTAGTGCCTGTTTTTATTGTCCCCCAGTAGGCATGCTGGCTGGAAGGAGCAAGTCACCAGAAGATCTGGAGACCTCTGCAGGGATCCTAGATGCTATCTTAGAGAAGCCACATGATATCTGGTCTCTCTTGGCTCAGGTTGTGGTTTTGGTCTTTAAATGATGCATTTGGGAAGCAATTGACAACTTTTGGCATTCAACAGACTTGATTGAAGCTTGATTCCAGCTTCTGCCATATCCTAGCTATGTCACTATAGCAAGTCACCTAAATTCTTGAAGTGGCAATCTACTTGTCTGTAGTGCAGGGATAATTACAGTGCTTTGCAGGATTGTTGTGAAGCACAGTGCCTGACATAAAGCACTTGCTCAAAAAATGGTAGCTATTGTTACTAGTAAATCCCTTCAAGGGATTTTAGAATGGTTTGTTTTCTACACTTCACTGGCCATGGCCTTGGCTCTGACCTTATCATTCTGACATCTTGGCAGCCCCATCAGCTCTTCTTTAGTTACAGCCTCAGGAGTTTTCCAATGGCCATGACTTTCCAGTTCTTGGGGCTGGTTTCAATCTGTAAGAGTGACCTTGGGCAGGTTACCTCTCAAAGCCTCAGTTTCTTCATGTGGAAAATGGGAATAATTATACCCTGTCTTGGAGTTGTGGTGAGAATAATGTAAAACACCTGGTACAATGCCTGGCACCTACTAGGTGCTCAATAAATGGTTTATGTGCACAGCACCAAGGCTGGTGAGGCTGGTACTGTGGAGATGTAGTAGAGAAGAAAAAGTTGTAACACAAAATCCTTGGTTTAGGAATGTAAAATATAGTTGAGGAGGCCAAACTGCAGGTCAAAGAGAGGACAACTAAATATGAGACATATTATACTGGGGATCAGAACAAAAATAAGGGGTGGAGGAGAGTGATCATCTAGTCTGGGGTTGTAGGCAAAGGTTTTGTGGAAGAAAAGTTTATTGTGCCTTGAAAAGTCAATAGAGTGTGCCCAGGCAGGGGTATGCTTTTCTTTGGAGCCAGTGCAGTGGACTCAAATGTGGGACAGGTGGCAGTCCCCTTTCTGTCCAGGCTTTGGCTAGGCATTCAACTAAGCTACTAAAGGGGGGAAACAGGGCACCCTCCAGGTGCTGCCTGGTGTTGGGGCACCACTGGGGCTTTATTTGGTCCTCTAACCCCACCGTATTCATGAGACTAGTACACTCCTAGGTCACAGCACTCACTTTAATGGTAAATTTTGGTATATCTGTCACTGAGCTCCTTGAGGGCTGAGAGTATATCTTACTCATCTTGAATTGGTGCAGCATAATGCCACATACTTATATATCAGGCACCCAATACATGGAAAAAAGAAAAGAACAGGGGAGGGGAAGGGGCTTTAATTTGGGGGGCTTCAGTTTCTCAGTTGTAAAACGGGATTGGACCAGATGCTGGAGAACCTTTCTTTGAATCTCTCACTTTAAGGTTTCGTTTCAGAACCACAGACACGAAAGGATTTGGAGTGCCTTTGAGGAAGGCTACATGGAGGCTGGAAGGCATAGCCCCCAACCAGTGCGGGTGCATGAAGCGTACACACCTCCAGAGAAATGATTCTGTAGCCGCTCTTGAGCACTCATTTTAGTACTTAGAAGCCCTTGACACCTAAATACTCTGTGCTGCAGCATAAGCCTCGTTCCTCTTCTCTCTTCAGTGCAGATAAAATAGCTCTCTGCTCTCCCACATTTAACTTGTTCAGACTTGTGCCTGGGCTCTAGGCTTGTGCACAACAAATGCAGCGTGGGCCCACACCCTAGGAGTTAGGTTCTCATGGCCTTTTTCCATCTCCAGTATCCATGCAGTGGGGAGAGAAGAGAGATTTTCATGGGATCCAGCTGAGAGCTCCACTGGGGAAGGTGCACATCAGACCTGGGAGGGATCTGAGGAGCTGTCTGCTCCAACCGTCTTATTTTGCAGATGGAGACTGGGGATAGGAAGGGAGGTGACTTGCCACAGTGACCCACCTTGCTGTTGGCAGAATGAGGACAGGAACGCTGGCCTCCTGAGTCCCAGGTTGGTGTTTCTGCAATGTCACTTTTAGCTTCCTCACCACCCTGGGACAGCCAGTGTAGGTCAGAGTGTGGACTTGCTCTCCTGCTCCATTTCTTGGGGATTCTCATTCAGTGTTTGGGCAAAAATATCCGTATTCTGGGAAGAACCACAGGATTCTGGATGAACCGAAGGAAGATTGGGGGATCTCACTTAGCCCAAGTTTAGTGGCTATGAAGAATTCCGTCTTATTTTCACATATGTATGTGTTTGGTCTAATTTTGCCTAGGTTTCTGAGCAACTGCAGACCAGTTTAATTGCTTTTATTGCCTGTCTTCATCCCCCTTACTTTGGTCTCTATTTTAGAAAATGATTTTCTTTCAACACTTGTGTCTTTCATTCACTTTGTTTACTCATTAAGCCAACCACGAGTCAAGCTTGGGGGCTTATGAAGTAGAATTAGACCCCACCTCTGCCCTTGAGTAGCTCCGTGTCTGGTGGAGGGAGTGACACTCATTAGCACAGCCAGATATTGTGCCAGGTACGCTTCCTGTCCCGTCTCATTGCTTGCTCACACCATGAGGCTGAAGCTCCGAGTCACAGCTGCTAAGAATGGGGCTTGGACTTGAACCCACGCCTGATTGATGGTGGAGCCTTTGGTGTGTATACAAATGACACTGACTTTCTTTCCTTGAATATATCCAAAGTCAGCCAGCATGTAGGAACTCCCACTTTTTTTTTTTTAATTTTTGGCAGCTGGCTGGTACAGGGATCCGATCCCTTAACCTTGGTGTTATCAGCACTGCGTCGTAACCAAGGGAGCTAACCAGCCAGCCTGGAACTCCCACTTTGAGCAAAGCAGTGTGCAGGAGTGGTAGGGTTTACAGACATGGCTAGAAAATGGTCCCTGACTTCCAGCACTGTCTGACGGACATGCTAGGAGTGCATTCATGGTGGCCTGACTCTGGCTGGTCCTGGGCACTCTCCAGGCTACAGGTATGTGGTGCTGTCAAGAGAGAGATGAGCCAGATGCCAGAGCCTGCGGGCCGATGCTGCCACTTGTTGAGCATGCTGGGCAAAGCCCTTGGTGTTTTACAGTCAAAGTCTCCTCAACCCTAAATGAAAGTCAACATGAGTCCTAGTGCACATTTCCTTGCAGTGTGTGTTAAGGATGTGGAAGATGTCTGTGAGTGGCCCATCATCACTATCTCCTCAACCCTAAATGAAAGTCAACATGAGTCCTAGTCCACATTTCCTTGCAGTGTGTGTTAAGGATGTGGAAGATGTCTGTGAGTGGCCCATCATCACTGACTTTCTGTGGTTCGGGCGGCGTGTCTCTTACTTGGCGTGAGCGACGATGTGCCTGAGGCTTCAGGAGGTCTTGCAGACAACTGTGTGCACCCAGGTGTTTCTTCTGCCTCAGGACTGCGAAGGCCTTATCGTCCGCTCTGCCACCAAGGTGACCGCTGATGTCATCAATGCAGCTGAGAAACTCCAGGTGGTGGGCAGGGCTGGCACGGGCGTGGACAACGTGGATCTGGAAGCTGCAACCAGGAAGGGCATCTTGGTCATGAAGTAAGTTGTGGAGGCCCGGGCTGGGTGTGGCAGCCCAGGGGTGGGTGTGGAAGCTGACCCAAAAGGAAGGAAAGACTCACCTTAGGGAAAGCCACGTCAGAGTTAGAAGGGCTTCCAGGAGGATGCCTGACTCAGGCCTGGAGTTCAGACAAGCATCAATGCCTACAGCTTAGTGGTTCCCAAGGTTTTTGAAATTGAGACTCTCTGTGTAATGTCAAAATGTTTCACAAACCCACATGATATGCAGTGTTTGCAGCCTGTTTCAGGAATCAGAAGAGTGTTAGCAAACTTGCCTGCACACTCTGCCCCCACTCTGCCCCCTGTGCCTCCACTGTCCTGTCTGTGGCAGGTTCTTGTTAGCGCTGCTTTGCTCAACCTTGCACAGGTACACAGGCTTTGCTAGTAGAGCGACTCCACATTCTTCCTCTTCCTCACTTCCCTGCACCCTCTGGAGCTCAGACCCCAGTTTCTCTTTCAGCGCTCCAGAGCCAAGAGGAGAACGGTCCCATCTCCTTTGGAGCTGTTTTTGCAGAAACCCAGGGCCAAAGGTTATTGTTAACATGCTGTACCGTGCCCGTGCTGGCTCTCAGATGGTGTGGCAAGGCCATCCCCTGTCCTCTTCTCTGTCCTCAAGATCTTGCCCCTCCCCTGCACTCCACTTCTCCCTGCAGGGGAAGGGTTAATTGACCAGTCACCTGACTGAGGTCAGTATCCGACAGTAGAAATGTTAAATGCTAACTCATCTTACATTCTTGCCCTGGGCCCACAGGCCTCTAGTCCCTTGCCCTGTACCTCCACTGGCCCCAGCACCCCTCCAACACACCCCATATAGCCTGTTCACCAGGGGGTAACAGGGAGCCAGGTAGTCCTGCAAAAAGACAGACTCTGAGAGTCCTTTTATCTTATACAGGGTCTCTTGACTTTTCCTTGGGGTAACCTTCATTTCCAGAGATGAAA
>NW_007748860.1:11128-11491 GCF_000696425.1 Galeopterus variegatus
TCACTAGATCTAGGACATTTCATCAGGCTAGGCTTCCTGAGAAGCGAGCAGTTCCTGAAGGGAAGTTGCCATCCTTATTATATTCCTGAAATGAGACCCCTCTGCTGAGCCCTTTCCCCACAAGGCTTGTTACTTAAGCTTCTCTGGCCCATGGGGCTTTGTGCTGTAGAAGGACAGATTCCACCCTCACTCTCACCCTCAGATGGAAATCTGTGTTCTGGAAAAGTAGATGTGAAAGAATGTCCTTTTATGAGAAGTCAGTGAAATGAAATACAGGAACAGCATCTTGCAATCTTTTTACGTGCACACACTCTCTCACACTGACATGCTCAGAATTATTTGGCCAGCAGGAAAGCCTGCATT
>NW_007748861.1:0-315 GCF_000696425.1 Galeopterus variegatus
CAAAACTTACTGTTCAGAACATTCTCCAGTTTCTGTGTCATGGATCCTTCTACTTTTTCCGCTCCATCTGCTTCTAATTTTTGATGGATAGCTAGAAAAAAACATCTAGTTAAGATGTAGGCCATTTTAATGGGTGGGAATATATTATGTCAAAATGACACTTTAAAACAGCTTTAAAAAATGGTCTGTGCTTAAATGAACTCAATCAAATGCACCCATTCAAATGCCCTCAACTCAGATTTTCCAATTTTCTGACAAGTATATTTCCATACCCATCATCTCTGAGTATTGTTTCCTTTTTACTTGATCATTAGC
>NW_007748861.1:5676-6459 GCF_000696425.1 Galeopterus variegatus
AGCAGCGGAGGTTGTTTGTATTCACACTGCTGAATACTTGAAGGTGGTTAGTTCAGATTTTTCGTCAACGACAATCCTGGCTGTGGCACCTCTGATGATACCATTTGTACACTGTTCTGTTTTATGGTAGGAAATTTTATTTCTTTAGAAGTATACTGCTTTGTGCTCAGATTATGATTTCTCTCTCATAAATAAAATTCAAACAGAAACGGAGCCTTCATTTTCAATGTTGCTACTCCCATTTATGCTCATTAAATCATTAGCACTTAGAAAAAAACACTAAGACGCAACCTAACACCCTGTCTTGTGGATTCAGGTCCAAGAACTGCATTAAAGCTTATTATAAAGTGCACACATAGTTTTGGGTAGTAGGACAAAACTTACTGTTCAGAACATTCTCCAGTTTCTGTGTCATTGATCCTTCTACTTTTTCCGTTCCATCCGCTTCTAATTTTTGATGGATAGCTAGAAAAAAAAACATCTAGTTAAGATGTAGGCCATTTTAATGGGTGGGAATATATTATGTCCAAATGACATTTTTAAACAGCTTTAAAAAATGGTCTGTGCTTAAATGGACCAGGAACACACTCTCAGTGCCTGGTAATATCTACTTCTCTGCTCCTTTTACTTGGTTTTTAATCCTGACCTTCTTTTTTTTAATCCTTTTTTGTTTGTTTTTTGGAAAAGCCACCTCGAATTTTGTTGGAAATTCTAAAAAAAAAATTTAAAAAAAAACCAGAATGCTCCTCTGTTGAATAAACACATTCACAGAAAGAAAAAGAA
>NW_007748861.1:7459-7661 GCF_000696425.1 Galeopterus variegatus
GTAAATGCCATTATCAAATGAGGGGCTACGGTATGGCAAGTATGCGTGGGCAATATCTACAAGGATCCAGTGGCAGGTGCATAGTTATACACACACTCTAAGCACTGGATGTTACTGCTGGCCCACGTGAGACAGGAATATTCAAACCAGATATGAAGAGATGGAATTATGATTATTCTCTGAAGAACCAGACAGTAATTAA
>NW_007748861.1:7952-8485 GCF_000696425.1 Galeopterus variegatus
CCATGCCAAATCTGCTGTTTGCTTAGGGGATTTACTTCAGGATAGCACACAGCATTTCTTTCCCACATACTTTTCTATGTTTAAGTAAATGTCATAAATATAAATGTCATTTATATTATTATACTAAAAATAAAAACCAGAAGAATACAATGATACCACACATTTCATTTTAAGAAAACTAAGTACACATGTATAATAAGTAGTTTGTTTCGTAGTAAGTTTCTATCATTTATTGAAAATAAAGGAAACTTGAAATCAAAGTGTATGTATATTTTCCTATCCTGAAGTCTTTGCATTCAATATTGTATTATGAGCACTTTTATTAAACCTATTCTTCAAAAATGTGATTTTATGGCTCTATAGCATGTAATTACAGAATTATTCATTAAACTATTTTCAATTTTTTGTCTTTATAAATCATGCTCTGGATGCCATGGGCAGTCTCCACCACCCAGCAGAAGGCAAGAGCACACCAAAAACACTGCTTCAGCACAGGTGGCCAATCACAGCCACTGCCACAACCACTGCCACTG
>NW_007748861.1:8769-9173 GCF_000696425.1 Galeopterus variegatus
TAAAACTAGAAATAAATAACAAGTGAAACTTCAGAAATTATAAAAACACATGAAAATTAAACAACATGCTTCTCAATGACCAATGGATCCAAGAAGAAATTAAGTGAGAAATCAAAAAAATTCTTGAAACTAATGAAAATAAAGACACATCATACCAAAATCTGTGAGATACTTAAAAAGCATCACCAGGAAGGAAGTTTTTGCAATAAATGCATACATCAAAAGAATGGAAAGATTCCAAATAAACAACTTAATGCTACACCTCAAAGAGCTAGAAAACAAGAGCAATCCAATCTTAAAATCAGCAGATGGAAAGAAATAATTATGATCAGAGTATAAATATAGAAATAGAGACCCCCAAAATGATACAAAAGATAAATGAAACAAAAAGTAATTTTTTTGAG
>NW_007748861.1:11264-11488 GCF_000696425.1 Galeopterus variegatus
AGACACTCAGACTAATGGAACAGAATAGAGAATCAAGAAATCAACCACATAATTACAGCCAACTGATGCTTAACAAGGCAACAGGACCATGCATTGGAGAAGGGACAACCTCTTCAATAAGTGTTGCTGGGAAAACTGGACATCCATATGTAGAAGAATGAAACTACATCTGTACCTCTCACCATATACCAAGATCAACTCAAAATGGATTAAAGACTTGTATA
>NW_007748862.1:0-10158 GCF_000696425.1 Galeopterus variegatus
AACTCATTCCTGTCCTGAGGAAAAGCCAGTGAGGGGTGAGGGAAGAAACCAGCAGTGGTCATTTCTGATTCTGATGTTCTCCATGTCTTGATATAAACCATATAAAATTTGTGAATTGAGCACATTAGCAAAACGTTTGCTCCAATTCCTGTTGTTCATAGCAAAATTAAAATCTTCAGTATCTTATAATCTTATATCTGCTGTTGGAAATTTCTGCTATCTAGACAATTTTTACATTTTTAACAGGCAAACCAAGTCACCAATAAATTTTGGCTTAATTCCAGAACTGAAAATGAGTACAACACTTGTTAATAATCAGGAAGGGAAGTTTGGTATCTGTGTTCCCTGAGAAGCTGTCTGGTGGAACTGCTTTCTTTGTGTGACAGTTCTATGACGCCACTGTTTACATAAGAAACTGAGTTGTACAAAGCCAAATGAAAAGGAGATTTTCTAGTAGACCTGTTGTATTTCACAATATGATGATTTAGTCTTCACAATGCACTGTCAGTCTCTGTTACTTTGCATAGCAGTTGTGGAAATTCACACAAGGGAAAAATTTCTTGAAAAGCACACATGAATCAAAATTGCCTTTTATAGAGAGAAATAATCTTGATAATCTCTTGGCCATGCACTATGCTTTCAACTGGAATCATTCCTTATTTGGAGTAAGCATCATCATATACTCATTGGAATTCTAAGCTCCAGCAGGTTGAGTTAGCCGTCTATTCTTAGGAATGATTGCAAGATTTAGCAAATGAAAATACAGGTTTCCCAGTGGAATTTGAATTTCAGATAAACAACAAATAATTTTTTTTAGTATAAGTATGTCACATGCAATAGTTGGAACATATTTATGCTTAAAAATTGTAGTTGTTTTTTTAAAATTCAAATCTCACTGGGCATTCTCTAATTTGTCAGACAACCCTAACATTAAATTGGAGGGTAGATGCAATTCCTTATATCTACAGAGATGCAACCGAACTTTAATTTGAATATTAATTTGATGATGCTATGATTATAATAGTCTTACTGACAAATTCACAGTGGGTTTCAATTATCCTGCAGTTTATCTGCCTTATAAGATAAATTTCCAAAGTCTATACATTTTTATAGACTTTAAAAATAGGGTATATCTGAATATCAACTTGAAATACCATAACTGAAATTATTTTTTAATCTTAATTTATATTTTATGAAAATAATATATATTCCAGTCAGCAAATTATTTATCAGGGTCATCTATGTTGACCTTAAAAAGTCTTTATTTTAGGGCCGGCCCGGTGGCGCACTGGATAGTGCGCCGCTTGGGAAGCGCAGCGGCGCTCCCGCCCGAGGGTTCGGATCACACGCACCCAAAAAAAGCTAGTAGGGAAACTTGCCAGAATTTGAACCCAGATCTGCCAAAACTCCAAAGTCAGACCATAATTGTGTCTCCCAGTGTGTAAATATCTATCAAATACTTTGTGCACATGTGTGAACATGCCAAACTTTGAATGATTTAAGTATAACCTGTATTTTAATACTTAGGACAGCATCATAAAATTAATTTCTAAATGAATATTGAAATTTATCCAGTTTCTATGTTTAGCAATTGGTGTTAATTTACCTCTCATAAGTGCTAGAAAGGTTCTACAATACCTCCTCCAGCCCTTTTATACTATTCAAGCTTTTTATTAGCCCTAATGTTGATTGCCTTCCCAGGGCATCTACTAGTTTGAGTATAATTTGTCTAATTAAATTTAAAGAAGAGATGTTTCAGGGAGCACCATTTCATCATTTCCTCTTAAACTCTATGCTGTGGACTTTAATGAGGACCTAAACCCCATCTTCTTTACTTTAATTTAATGTAGTAATTTGAGTATTGATATATCTCTACTGGTATGAAGTTTAGTCTTAGATTTTGGATCAAAGTGCAAAGCTTAGTACTTCTCTTAGGAACCACGTTTGTCTGCTACTGATGTGACTAGAAGGAATACTGTGGCTGTAGAGCAGGATTTATAAGAGTGTCATCACAGGCTAAAAACTTTATCCTTGGGAGAAATTACGTTTATTGAAGTATGTGTACACATGGCTTTACATTTACATCTTATGATAACCTTGAAATCTAAAAAATTGAGAACCCATAGCTGTTTGCTTTTTTTTTTAACTGTCCTATATATTACCAAATCAGCTTTCTATCCTTATAGCCTGAAGATGTCTTCAGAAAGAATTAGTCAAGTTAAAAAGGCATAGGCTTTTATATAAAATATATATATTGTTGTAGAAAAAACAAACAAACAAATGATTCAAAGGCATTCTTCCTTTAAAACTTACGGTTAAATTCTCTTCCAAAGGTTTCTTTGCATTCTGTAAAAGCGGTAGGGTGATTTATATCAGATGTATCATGAAATAAAGACCTTCAAGCTTCTTAGACACATTTCTATCATGTTTACTAAACACAATGTAATTAGATGCTTTTTCAAAGAATTCACAATATGAATATTCCTCTCTGGGATTGCTGTCCATAACCTTAATTATTTTTTGTAATTGATAAGGCATAAAAACTCAAGTCAACATCTTGTCCAGCTTTTACTTTAATAGAAATACTTTTTTTCAGCAAAATAGCTTAAAGAGTAGACTGTTCTTAACAGAATTAGATACTTTATTTCTATCATCCATTGGTACAAAAAAATGGGTACATGTCAGATGTTTCCAACGACTGTAATTTGAAAATAGCTAAACTTATGCTCCCAATCAGGCTGTGAGCAAAACTTTGGCAAGTTCTTGTTGACAGCTATATAGTTTGAACATAAGCTGCTCTACAATAATTCCTGTAATTTTCTGTAAGTAGCATAACAAACTTGGCATTTATTTATCTTCTGGATGAAATGAATGATCATCAAAGTACCCTCTCCCACATCCTGATTAACCCATCTCCAGATACCAGACTAGAGCTGAATGATGTTGTGTAAGTTGATCTCATATCTCACATAAGTCATGTATTTTTAGAAAGCTACCAATTTCTTTTTATATTTTTATTTCTGACATTATAGCCTTTTTTAGTGATTTAAATGTTTAGGAGCTCAAAGACTAATATTTTTTCAATAAACAAATGTATTTAATGTGTTGCTGTGTGCGGTACTATAAAAATTGTAGGATTGTTTAAAAGAAAGGGTATAAAAATAAGGAAATATCAACATGAATTCTGTATGCTGACAGCTAATATATATTTGCAGAAATAAGAAAAAACATAAATAATAAGAGAACAACTCAAAGTAAATCTTGAAATATCCCACACTATCTACTTCTAAATAACTTAAATTTCCTAAAAGAGTAAAATAGGACAAAACACTTATTAGGAAAAGATCTCTGGGAGTAATTTAAGTCATTGAAAAATATGTATGAGGGTACTTCAAAAAGTTCATGAAAAAATAGAATTGAAAGATCATATGAATCTTTTCATGAACTTTTTCAGGTACACTTGTACTGTGAATGTATAATTGTAATAGCACTGCTTTAAATGTGGTATAGAGATGACTAAGACATTTTCCCTGACTTCAAAGTACTTAAATTCTAATTAACAGAACTATAATTTAAGCATGGAAAAGTTTAGTAGCAATATATAACATGACTTTGTCACTAATAAACAGCCTCAATTGAGTGAGATAGATGATGCTTTTCAAAATTCAAGGAGGAAGACATTATTGAGAGTTGGAGTGATTACGAAGGATGCTATAATTCAACTAGACTCTAAAGGGTAGACAGGATTTGTATTGGTGGAGAGCAGTGGACATTCCAGAATGGGGAAAATGGCTTGAGAAAATGCATGCTGTGGAATTGCATAAAGTGTTTCAGTTGGCAGTTTGTCCAGTATAGAAGCTTTGTATTTTTAGCATTTCTCTTGTTAAGTAGTTAAACATAATATCAGAAACATAAGTTAGACTTGACTCTGGAATGGGCTTTAGATGATGAAATAAAGAGTTTAAACTTGACTTTATAGGGGATGGCAGCACTTTAATATATATTAAGCAAGAAAGTAGCAAGATTTTAGAAAAGGCACTTTGGCAGTTTTGGGAAGTAGAAAGCAATTCCTGAGGAGAATCTACTCTTGAGCTACTTGGTCTTGTCCTGAACTTGACCAAGGTAGCTAACTCCAGATTGTATAAGTGATGTGAAACAAATGCCAAAGATACAAAAGTATTGGTAGGTGTTAAGTTCACAAGACGTGTTTTTATCTGTAATCAGGAAAACAAATAAGGTCAGAGACTAGCAGAAGTAAGACTATTTTGTGATGCACTGAATAAATGGATCCATGCAAGTGGCTTAGAAGTGAAGCTAGTAAACTGCAAAGAATCAGAAGACTACTTTTATATGTTGCCAGTTTTGTGGGCAATTTTGGCTGGGGTGGAAACAGTATTATTCTTTTTAAAGGAGTTCTGCAGGAAGCAATAGGACTGATTGGCAGGATGAATTAAGATTGGGATGGGCCTGAAAGTCAGGTAACCAGTTAAAGAGCAGGTGTGAGAGAGATAAGAATTTGTCATAGCATCAAGATAATAGTTTGTAAAGGCAAGTTCATATGTAAATATATTTATGAAGGCAAACAGTGAGACTTGGTCATTGACTTGGAAATTGGAGTCTAACATAGCTTTAAGGTTTCAGATCTGTGTGATTACAAAAAAAAATGTTGTTTCATCAGAACAAGTCAGAATGGAGAGAAAAATTTTCAAACTGAAAAGAGGGGTTGTTGGCTGGGGAAAAAAGTGAGATGGTCGGCTAAGTCCAGATATATTCTCTAAAGTGCCAAGTGAAAATGTCTAGAAAGCATGGACATGTATGCCAGTACTGGAGATTTGAAGGTAAGCTAGTTATGTGTAAAAAATATTTATTTTTCATCTTCTAGAAGAAGAAAACTAAAAAGAGAATGATTTTTCCAAAGAGATGCATAAAGAGGAAAAAGTAGAAGAATGAATACTGGACTGTTGAATAATGTTTGGTTTTATGGCAGAAAGAGGAATGAGTCTCAAATACTTGATAGTGAAATACAACAGCAGGACTAACTGAACCTAAGATACAATTAGCAAGGACAATAATGTTCTATTTTACCATCAGATGACACTGGTTAGGACACAGGAGCTTTGAGAAATCAGATGAATAACAATTTAAACTACTAGAGTTCATAAGGCACTGCCAAAAATAATATCCAAGGACGTTGTTGAATTTACAGAGGACATTAAATAAGAGAAAAACATCATATTAATGATGTGCCTGGCTTTCAACTACCCACCCAAGAGCCTTCACTTAATACATTACTATAATAAAACAAAACTGCCCTTTTTTCTCTAGCACACATATCTATACATGTTTTCTTTCCTTTAAACCCCTAAATTCAGGGAATTTTTATTAATTCTCCATTTTACGTCTTTTAATCCCAACTTTCTCATACCTCTGTTTCAGTTAATTATAATTGTATTAATTACATAGAGTTTGCAAGTTATGCTTAATGTATTTGTATTTCATAATAAATTGTAAGTTTCTTGAGCCTAATACAATTATTTCCCATAACTATTTTTGACAAAATGATAAAGAACACGTTGTTAATCTTCAGAGTCTATGAACATGTCCTTCCATCGAATATATATGTTTATAGTTTGAAATAATTTCCGAAACTTTTTAACTTATAAATAAAATATGCGTGTTACTATGTACACAGGTATTTTCAGAGACCTTTTGGACACTCTCCTTTTATTGGTTTTAAGCTAAAACATCAGCTTGACTACTATTAAAAAAAAATAAAAATCTTTGCTCACATCATTACAATGATCTGTTGTGGCACTGAAATAATTAAATTTTAGTAGAACTGGAACTATGATAAAGCACCATGAAAAAAATGTCTACCGTGGCAAGTAGTGTATAAAAACACAGTTTAAGAAATTTGCTTTATTGAACTCATAGGTTTAGTAGTGTTAACCATAGAAAAAGGAGCTTTTGTCAGTACAGCAATGAATTTAGGGGATATGGACTGTACTCGTACCTTATATGCTTTTCTAAAAGTTCACTTTCAAACGCTTATTCTAAATGAAGGGGAAGCGTTAATTTGATTCAGAGAACAATAAGTCACTAGATGATATCGCGTTAAAAAGCTAAATGTGCGCTATTATTTTCTTCATCGATCTGCATTGCTAATGATATTTAAAGTAATTATAAAGCAGTGTTCGTGGATAACAAGATCCAGTTAATATATCCAAGAACACTAATCTCAACTTTTATTTGACTGAGAAAAAAAGCAGATTGCAGTGCTTTCAATTGCCTCTTCTCATTTTCATTAAGGGGTATATTTTGTGAATATTTTCTCTTTAGTTTTTAAGAGAAGTACACTCGTCACTAGAGTCCTCACTTAGATTAGTTTCTTCATTTTTTGTACCTCTTTCTAAAGTTATTATAGAAGTATGAAATACTACTTTCATTTGCACCTGGCACAATACTTTCTCAGAGTGATGCACTGTGTATATTTACCTCTCTCCCTCCAAATCCTCAGTAACTTTCCACTGCTTTTAGAAAAGAAATTGAAACCACTTATCCTGAAAATTAAGGACCTCAATTAGCTTTTTCCTACCTTTCTTTCTGACTTTACCTGCCACTACTTCCTGGTGTGACCAGTCTTCTAAAGTCAAACTCATTTTCTAAGCAAATCAGGAACAGCCTCTGAGTTCCCCCTTGTCCGAGTTTGGGATGACCTCTGCTCCCCTCCTTTCAGGCTTGGAGAGACAAGTTCAAGCCAACTCACTCAATAAATTATTTCCTAGTTCTTTCTGTTCCAGATTTCTTTTTCTTCTTTTTGTCTGTTTCATAAACGATATTCTAATCTGCAGGATAGGAGTAAGATTTTGTGATTTTTATATTCCCAGGTTCTAGCACTGTGTCTTATAGGTTCTCAAGAATCAGGCATTAATGATGAGCACATCTGGTGAAGGTCTTGGTACTGGTGACAATGACCCAGGGGTCTCACATGGCAGAAAATGGAGCAGTGGAGAGAGACTAATCTCTCATGTGCTCTTCTTTTAAAGCCCTCAGAACCACACCCATGACCACCATTATTAATCCATTCACTACTGCAGGTCCTACAATCTAATCACCTCTTCAAGGCCCCACCTTTCAATGACCATAGTAGGACTTCCCACTCTCAGCAGTTACAGTGGGAATTAAGCTTCCAATACATGAAACTTGGAGGGACACAATTCAAGCAATCTACAGCAATCACTTACTACAGCATAACCTGAATTTTAGATGAATAATTTTCCTGGTATTTAAAATATTATGTGTGCATAATATTTGCCATAACATTTATCAAATCATTAATTTTTATAGAATCATAGAATATTTAAATTGAAAAGACTGTGGAAATACTTATTTTATGAATGATAAAAGTAAGACTAAGAGAAGTTAAGTAATGGAAGAATCATGGCTAGGATGTAGGTCTCCTTGATAGAAAAATGGCCAAGGTAAGAGATAATACATCAACAAAATACTGAAAGAAATCATAAACTTTTGATAAGATGAAGGTGCTAATAATTGAAAAATAATGATGCTTGATCATCAGCTTTCATCATCCTAATCTTCTCAAGTATGGAAATGGTAATATAATTCCTGAAAAATCTTCTAAGCCAACTAAACAGAAAGTCCTTCCACCAGTGTTATATATTGAGTCACAGTTTAGATAACCTGAAAACTGAGCAAATAGCAAAGTAGAAATTTAAAGTGTCAGTGTGAATTAACGTTGCCTTTATTTACTATTACGAAGTTATTTGTTCTGTTTTCTTTTGTTAGATACTTAATTCGTCCAGATCCACTGGCATACCTTCCAAACAGTGAACCCAGCCGGAAAAACAGCATCTGCAATGCCACTGGTCAAGACTCTCAAGAGGAAACTCAGCTTTGATAAAAAGGAAATAACAGACTTTTTTTTCTCTACAAGGATCTTGCTTGAAACAAAAGTGTTGCTGGCATGGAAGAAACTAGATTGGAATATGTTCAATTCTCTCATATTTAAAAAGAAAATTTATTCTCTTAGAAGTATAGATCATTTTGAAACTTAATGTACTATTTATTGGTACTTCCTCTATTGATATTTTGAAGACATCAATGGAATGATTTTGAAAATCCAAATTAACACACAAAAATTTAAACCTGATATTTTATTGCTTGACAATTATGCAAATTGTATAAAGTCAAGTTTTAAAATTATTAAGGTTTTATGGAAATCAACTAAAAATCTAAGTATATTTGGTGCATCACAATGGACATAGAAGATTGTTGCTCCTCTTAAAAGTTAAATGTGCTGTATTATATTATTTAAATTTACTGTTTTATAAAATGAACTCATCATAAATGTCTAGTCTTCTCCGCATAGAGATTAGTCGACTTGTGTGGCTGACTTTTGTGTAAGAATCATAGTTTGCTTTAGAATGCAAATCTTTAAGTTACTTTAACCTTTTTTTGTCTGCCTTTTCATATGATATCATATTCATTATGGCATTTGAGATGTTCATAGCATGTTTTATGACACTGAAGAAGCTAGAACATAAAAAGAAATATTAAGTACCTGATCTTTTGATAACTTTATTTCTAGCACACATTTTACGCTCAAAGTGTACTAGAAAGCAAAGTGTATTATTGTTCACCTAAAAGAATGCCTAACATAGAGAAAGTACTTAATACACATTTGCTGATTTAAATTTAATCTGAGAATTAAAACATTAATTGGATTTCTTGAAATAGGCAGTAATGATTTTCATTAGACTCTTGAGCTTTAACATTGTTCATATATCTATATAGTAAATTGCATTTAAAGTATTTAAAAATTTTATAAAACTATACTTTTTATGTACTATGAAGATAATTTAAAACATTACAATCTTCCCTTTGTTTTTAGTATTGAATTAACCACACTTAAAAATATATGTTAAAAAATTTGATTTAATTTTGAAAAATCATCTATAAGAACTAATTTTAACATTTTGAGGAAAAGGCATAAAATAAAAATAAGTAATTCTTATACTTTAATTGAATGTATACTATGCAGAGTTTGAGTTATAATTTTAAATATAAATTGACCCTTAGTGATGCTAATGCTTTTGTCTGTATTGCTTATTTTCCCTAAAGAAATAAATCAAAAAGCACAAGATAATGCATAGATAGTTTACCAGGTAGTCGAAGTGTGTTAAAGTGTTTCCATGAGAGAAACACTGGCAAATTTACAAAGATATTTTTCTTCTAATTTTATATTTTTCTCTATCTCTTAATTCGAAGTTGAGTTTAAATTTAATAAAAAATAAGACATATGAGACTAGAAAGAGGCATTTTATTCTTTCTTTTTATAATGTAACAAATCAACTGAAAGGAAAATAGAATTTTGTTTTTAGAAAAGATAAAGCCTAATGTTCTCCAAATAATTCTACAGAAATAAAAAAATAAAATAAAATGTGAAATAAAAAATTATGGCAATCGTATAATTTGGCTTAGTGAATATGAAAATGTTTTTAAGTATTTTACATTACCCACATTTTAGAATAACAGGAACACCAAGAATTTCCCCCAAAACAGAAAAGGCCTGTCTTTAGTCTTTTTTGATCACACAGAGAAGTAGAATTTATAATAGGTTACTTAAAATTGGGAGCACACTTTAAAACTAAAAGATAGTAGGCATATGCATGTGTATATGTCATAAACATGTGAAATATATTTGAAAAACATAAATATTCACATATAAATTGTTAAAGATGAAGGCAGAATTGAACTAATATATGTAATGGAGAAAAATAATAAATATAATGAACTTGTTTTATATTTGCACGTCAGTAGTCAAGTATGATGTTTCTGAAAGAACGACAGGACCCGAGCTGACAGTTCACCGGAGAAGTTCCGCTTTATTCGGGGGAGAAGCATACATTTATATAGAGCCGGGTTCCGGGAGAGGGTGGTTAGTACACGGGGTGGTAGTTGATTGGCTGGGGGCGGGTAATGATTTCTGATAGGCTGCACCTTGGCGCCGGCGAGATTGTTAGGACCTGGAACAATCTCTCCTTTGGGGTCTTCTATGGGGCCTTACATTCCTCCCTTTTTCCTCTATTGGGGATAAGGTCATTGAGGTCTCCGAACTACTTCCTGCTGGAGGGGGGC
>NW_007748862.1:11158-11485 GCF_000696425.1 Galeopterus variegatus
GGTGACTTAGATCCATTTCAGCAAGATGTCAGGCGTTCTATCGAGGAGCAGGAAGGATCTTCCATGGCCAGCAGCTGGTAATTTCTAACCAAGCTGGTTAAAAGCTTGGTTAGAAATTTTACTTATTTGAATAATGCAGGGTAGATAATAGTTAGAGGTCCTACGACAGGCCATATCCAGATTAGGAGAGGATTGTGGAAAAAGGAAGAAAAGGGAATAACAACATTCTTCCCTGGGGAAGATGCATGTGCCTCCCTTCTCTGCGCTAAGAAGGTCTAAAGCTCGGCAGCTTTGGAGAGTTACCTTGGCTAGGGAGGTGACCTGTTT
>NW_007748863.1:0-212 GCF_000696425.1 Galeopterus variegatus
TAGGCAGCAAATCAACAGAGTAACCATTACTCTTTCAGAGGGAGAGAAGAAATCTAGGGTTGTGAGTGGAGGAAGAGGGGGATAGGGAGAGATTGGACAAGGGGCATAAAAAATAAGTACATTTTGTAACAATATATATACTAGTAATATTGACTTGATCAACATGTGTCAACACTGAACCCCCAAAATATGTATAATCAATTATGATTCAA
>NW_007748863.1:1308-3242 GCF_000696425.1 Galeopterus variegatus
GCGGGAGCGCCACCACGCTCCTAAGCGGCGCACTGTAGCAGTGCGCCACCGGGCCGGCCCTTGCCATGTAAATTTTGAAGTTGTACATAGTCAAGCATGTCCTACTTTGCTTTTACAGCTTCTTGAGTTTTAGTCTTGGTTAGGATCCTCCTTGCCCCTAGACTGTACATGCAGTCTTCTAGGTTTTATTGCAAGATATTTTGGTTTTTATATTTAAATCTTTAACAGAGTGTTTCTCAATGGGGGTGCTTTTGACATTCCTGGCCCACTAAATACTGGGAGAGCCATCTAACCACTGTAACAACCAAAAATATCCCCAGGTACTCAGTACCGTTCACAGTTGAGAATCCTCATTCTAGTATGACTGGAATTTATTTTTGTGTATGGTGTGAGGTTGGACTCAATTTTCTTTTCTTTCATATGGACAGCCAGTTGTGCTAACCTCATTTATTAGACAATCTATCCTATTTCTCATTAAATTAAAATTAGTTTAGTTTAGGGTTTAGTTTTAAATTCTCAAGTATATTCTGCAGTCTATTTCTGGACTCTGCTTCTGTTCCACTCATCTAGTCAATAATGTATTGACTTGTGGCTCTATTTTAGTATCTAATAGGCCAGTCCCTCCTCACTGTTCTTTCTCATAATCTTCTCGGTTGTTTTCGAGTATTTATCGATGTAAGTTTCAGGTCAAGTTCTGTCTTCTTCAATCATTGTGACAGCTTTTTTGATGTGTCATCCTGAACAGCCTACAGTCCTCAGTTATTCAAACATAATCTAGATGTTGCTGTGTAGACATTTTGAGAATGCAGTCAAAGCCCTTAATCAGCTGAATTTAAGGAAGGCACATTATACTGAATAATCTGGGTTGGCCTGATTAAACCAGTTCAAAGTCCTTAAAAGCAGGAATTAGGCTTCCCCAAAAAAGAGAAAAATTCCTTCTGTGGACAGCAGCTTCCGCCTGTGCCTGTGGAGTTCCATCCTGCTTGTGATTTTCCTTTCTTCACTGCCTATGGACAATAGCTTTGGCCCATGCCTGTGAGCTCCAGTCCACCTTTGATGTAGTCTTCCCATCTGCACTGCCAGCCTACAAATTTCACACTTGCTTTGCCAGCCCCACAATCGTGTAGCCAATTCTTTATAATAAATTGGGTATGTGTGTAATCATACACATCATATATACAGATTTGTCTGTATATGCATATGTCACACACACATACACATCCTACCAGTTCTGCTTCTAGGGACTGAACACTTCAAAGTGACTGAAACAAAAAATTCTAAATAAAAAATGTATTATTCAAAATCCACAAAACTAAACTNATTTCAGCTTTTACCTTTATTAGTTCTCTTTTAGTTATTTCTCATTTATTTTGTTCTTTTTCTAAATGAATATCACATTTTAAGTTAAAAAAAAAACAACAAACCCTAGTTTTAAAAGAAGATCTGAACTTCCATCCTAGCAGTTTGACAGGATGGACTCACTGGAAATAACTAAGTGTTGAATAAAATATATCTTCTTAAATGTATTAATGAACTGACAAGAAAGCGAGCATAAATGATCAATAAAAATATTAAAAGATGCTCGATCTCATTAGTAATCAGGGAAATGGAAATTAAAACCACTAGAAGATAGTACTTCTGCTACTGTTTGAATGTGTCCCCTCAAAGTTCATGTGTTGGAAACTTGATACCTAATACAGTGGTGTTGGGAGGTGGGGCCTAATGCCAGATATTTGGTTCATGAGGGCACTGCCATCATGAATGAATTAATACCATTATTGTGGAAGCAGGTTCCTTATCATGGGAGTGGATTCCTTATAAAGATGAGTTTGGCCACCTCTTGCTCTTTCTCTTGCCTCTCTTTGCCCTCCCACCATGGGATGAGGTGGCAGGAAGGCCTTCGTGAGATACCGGCCTCTCAAGCTTGGACTTCT
>NW_007748863.1:3877-5959 GCF_000696425.1 Galeopterus variegatus
AGCTGAATTTAAGGAAGGCACATTATACTGAATAATCTGGGGTGGCCTGATTAAACCAGTTCAAAGTCCTTAAAAGCAGGAATTAGGCTTCTCCCCAAAAGAGAAAAATTCCTTCTGGGGACAGCAGCTTCCGCCTGTGCCTATGGAGTTCCATCCTGCTTGTGATTTTCCTGTCTTCACTGCCTACGGACAATAGCTTTGGCCCATGCCTGTGAGTTCCAGTCCATCTTTGATGTAGTCTTCCCATCTGCACTGCCAGCCTACAGATTTCAGACTTGCTTTGCCAGCCCCCACAATTGTGTAGCCACACCATATATACAAATTTGTCTGTATATGCATATGTCACACACACATGCACATCCCACCAGTTCTGCTTCTAGGGAGTGAACCCTGACCAATACACAAGGTGACTGAAACAAGAAATTCTACATAAAAAATTTATTATTCAAAATCGACAAAACTAAACTTACTGTGAATGAAATTTAAATAAACTTCCAAATTACTTTTTTAACCCTGTAGCATTTATACTTACAAAATTATTAAAGCTTAAAACAAGACTAAGACTTTTTACACTAAGACTTTTTCAAAAATCAGCATTTATACTTCATTTTTCTTTCTACCATTTGTATGGTTTCTATTTCAATAATTCCAGCTTTTATCCTTATTAGTTCTCTTTTAGTTATTTCTCATTTATTTTGTTCTTTTTCTAAATGAATATCACATTTTAAATTAAAAAAAACAAACAAACCCTAGTTTTAAAAGAAGATCTGAACTTCCATCCTAGCAGTTTGACAGGATGGACTCACTGGAAATAACTAAGTGTTGAATAAAATATATCTTCTTAAATGTATTAATGAACTGACAAGAAAGCGAGCATAAATGATCAATAAAAATATTAAAAGATGCTCGATCTCATTAGTAATCAGGGAAATGGAAATTAAAACCACTAGAAGATAGTACTTCTGCTACTGTTTGAATGTGTCCCCTCAAAGTTCATGTGTTGGAAACTTGATACCTAATACAGTGGTGTTGGGAGGTGGGGCCTAATGCGAGATATTTGGTTCATGAGGGAACTGCCATCATGAATGAATTAATACCATTATTGTGGAAGCAGGTTCCTTATCATGGGAGTGGATTCCTTATAAAGATGAGTTTGGCCACCTCTTGCTCTTTCTCTTGCCTCTCTTTGCCCTCCCACCATGGGATGAGGTGGCAGGAAGGCCTCCAGGAGATACTGGCCCCTCAAGCTTGGACTTCTCAGCCTCCAGAATTGTGAGCCAATAAATTCCTGTTCATTATAAATTACCCAGTTTGTGGTATTCTGTTACAGCAGCACTAAACAAAGACATCTTCCAACCCATCAGACTGGCAAAAACATGATGTCAGATAACACCAAATGTTTGCATGGATGTAGAATAAGAACTCTTAAACATTGCTGGTAGAAGGAAATTACCACAATTGCTTTAAAAAACAATTTGCCATCATCTAATAAAGCTGAGGCTGCCCATATATGAGGGTACTTCAAAAAGCTTGTGGAAAAGATTCATCTTATCTTTTAATTCTATTTTTTCCATGAACTTTTTGAAGTACTCTTATAGGTCTGGTAACTCAGCAATTTCAATCTAGATACACACATGAAAGAAACTCTTTCATGTTTGCACCAGGATTTAAACAAGAAAGTACATAACCACATTGTTTGCACAGAAGACATCTGAAATGTCCTTTATTAGTAAAATGGGTAAATAAATTATATATTCATGCAGTAAAAATAATGAACCATCTACACACAGTAACATAGCTGAAGAAGCAAGTCTCAGAAGAATTATTTGATTTACATACAGTTCAACTTTCATTTATAAAGACTTCAAAAGTATGCAAAACCAAACAACATCATTTAGAGATGAAAACCTATGTGATAAAACCATAAAGAAAAACAAGAGGGTTTTAAACACAAAATATTAGAATAGTAGTTTTTTTTTTTTTTTGGTCTTTTTTTTTTTTTTCGTGACCAGCAACGGATTGCAACCCTCAGTGTCGCGCCCGTACCAGACCGGCAACGGGATCGCAACCCTCGGTGTTGCG
>NW_007748863.1:7372-10380 GCF_000696425.1 Galeopterus variegatus
AATTTTAATAATTCAACAAAACTAGTTCAAATGTCTCAATGAGAAAATTGTATATGCCTTACTGATAATTTTAAGTAACGAGATCACTGTTTTCTCTGCATAAACCCTTTTCTGTGTTGTTTAACCTGCAGATTCTTCTTGCCTCTCATAACTCTATTCAAGTATTTCCCCTTGGCCAATTTTTTTCTCTCTGGCCTCAGTACCATACTAGACTGTATACATGCCTGCTCTTGTAATTATATTACATTACAGAAATCTAGAAACCTTATATTCAAAATTCACGATTTCAACCACATGCATAACCCTGAAGGGACACGCAGGTACAAATTTTAAGTTACTTCCTTATCCTCATATCCCCTAAACACCCCTCACCTAGCAGTTCATTCACTGTCAGTTGTTACTGAATGTATGAAAAAACAAAAGGATGGGTGAAACTAAAGCATTACCATAAATCTGAGGATGAGAGAATGTGAAAAAATATTATTTGGTTCTCAGGATACAACAGCTCTGGTCACTGTTACTGTGTCTCCAGAAAAGTACTTCCTATTTGGACTAGAAGATACAGTCACCTCAAAGTATAGATGAATAGCTAATAACAAGTTAATAAATATATCAAAGGATGGTAATTACTAATGATTAACACTCTGAGGTGGGTTCGACTTCCAACCAATATCTCAAAACCTAATCACCTTTTCCACATGTGTATCTCTCTCTTCCTTTGTATTCTCCCTTTAGCACTTGATCATCCTACCACGTGTTACCTTTATATTTCAACTCTCACCTTAACTGGTAATATAACACTAAATCAAATTTTTAATAACTACTGAATATAGTTAATGTTTTCTAGTCTTAGTTGTAAAGGAGTCTAAATAGTTGAGGATGGCTACTTACCTTTTGCCCCTACAAGTGGGTAACCTTTTGAAGATTTCCCCATGTTTAATCTAAAATGGCACTCCAATAGGGGCAAATTACCAACAACTACAATTTTTCTCCACTGAAAAACCGACCATACAACTTACCTTCTTGGAAATCCTCTAGGACCATCTGCAGGTGGGCTAGTGATAGAGTATACTGCTTTACTTGTTCCTGGGAGACCGAAAGCTGCAGTGCAGTTTCATCCCTTTGCTTGGAGACTACATTCAATTGCTCCTGTAACGACTCTACCTGCACACTGGCTTGATGGCTTCAAACAGAAAGGATAAAAATCAAACTGCTTCTTTTACTTTAACCAGCAGAATCACCTTCCCTAAGTCTTATTGCACTAAATTCAGGGTAGATCTCCAAGTATTTAGGTACTTTAACAAGATGAAACATCTTCCCTACATTTTGTTACTGTGGTAACATACACATTAAAATTTACCATTGTAACCATTTTTACATGTCCTGCTCAGTGGCACTAAGCACAATCACACTGTTGTGCAACCACCACCGCCATCCATCTCCAGAACTTTTTTTCATCTTCCCAAACTGAAACTCCATACAAAAAAAATTTTTTTTTTGGCGGCTGACTGTTAGAGGGATCTGAACCCTTGATCTTGGTGTTACAAGGCTGCGCTCTAACCAGCCGAGCTAACCAGCCAGCCCCGATATTCATTAAATAACAACTCCCCGTTCCTCTGGCAACCACCATTCTACTTTGTCTCTATGAATTGTACCTTTCCGACATTTTATTGTATTAAATTCAAGTTAGATTACAAAGAAACTTGAATAGTTCCTCTGTTCTCCCTATTTTTATTAATTCAATGATCCTTCCTGTAAAAGTGACTTTGAACAAATGGCTGTCCTTTTAAAGACTAAGAATTAGGCTAAACAAGAAATGTCAGCAAAAGAAAAATTTATAAATAGTCTGCAATTTTCATGTCTCCAGGTTAAATCCCTAAGATGTAATCTATCTCAGAGTTTTAAGTTGTAAGGGACCTTCAAAGTCATTTTATCCAGCTTCTAACCTAACAAAGAGATTCTTTGACACCCCCTGGCTTTTGACACTTGCAATCATGGTGAACTCACAATTTCCAAAGACTATCCAACTGATGAACTAACTGCTCTGATTATTAGTTAATTATCTTTTAATATCATCTTTTTTCTACCTACATTAAATACAATAATACCTACTCCTGTCCCAAAATAATAATCCAGGGACCCCTAGGAGATTTCTATAGCACCTATCTAGGCTTCTGTCATTGGTGTACTTCCTTAATGTATAATGATTATATCCAAAATACTACAATAATCTTTCTGGGTTTTTAATATCTAGTTAAATTTTTATTCAGGATCACCTCACTTTGAAGAGACTTTACCCAATAGCACCCTCTTGTGGAAAGAGCAGTAAATTGATAGTAAGAAGACCTCTGCTCTCCATGTCCCTGGAATTGATTGAGCTTTGCTGGTTAGCTAATCACTCAAAGGGTGACTGTAAGGATGAAATGAGTTATGATGGCATTCAAAGTTAAGAAATACCAGATCACACTATTGTAAAGTTAGGGTTTGTAAACTGAGTTACTCATACAACAAATATAAAATGAATGGCATCATTCCTACTCCCCAGTGACCTTACATTTCATTGGCTGGGAGACAGTATAAGACAGGTCAACAATTACCTGTACCCTAAAGTAAAATATCCGTAATCTAGCAAAGACTCAAAGTGTTATACAGTTCAAAGGAAAAACATCACACCAGTGTTTGTTCTGCACATGAGGATGGGGGTGCTAAATAAAGTACCCTTCATGAAGAAAATGGAATTTGAAGAACAGGNCTTTCTCATAATCTTCTCGGTTGTTTTCGAGTATTTATCGATGTAAGTTTCAGGTCAAGTTTTGTCTTCCTCAATCATTGTGACAGCTTTTTTGATGTGTCATCCTGAACAGGCTACAGTCCTCAGTTATTCAAACATAATCTAGATGTTGCTGTGAAGACATTTTGAGAATGCAGTCAAAGCCCTTAATCAGCCGAATTTAAGGAAGGCACATTATACTGAATAATCTGGGTTGGCCTGATTAAACCAGTTCAAA
>NW_007748863.1:11218-11485 GCF_000696425.1 Galeopterus variegatus
CAGCATTCAAAGTTAAGAAATACCAGGTCACACTATTGTAAAGTTAGGGTTTGTAGACTGAGTTACTCATACAACAAATATAAAATGAATGGCATCATTCCTACTCCCCAGTGACCTTACATTTCATTGGGTGGGAGACAGTATAAGACAGGTCAACAATTACCTGTACCCTAAAGTAAAATATACGTAATCTAGCAAAGACTCAAAGTGTTATACAAGTTCAAAGGAAAAATATCACACCAGTGTTTGTTCTGCACATGAGGAGGG
>NW_007748864.1:0-708 GCF_000696425.1 Galeopterus variegatus
ACAGTTCAGTTTTTGTGGGGCCCCCATTCCATAGGCATGAGTGATCAGATCATTAGCCACTGGTGATTAACTCAATCTCCAGCCACTTTCCTGTCCCCAGAGGTTGGGAGGTGGGGCTGAAAGTTCCAACCCTCTGATAACTTGGTTGGTTCCTCTAACAACCAGCCACCTTTAAGAGCCACCTCATTAGCATAAATACACTGTATGGTGGGAAGGGGCTCATTATGAAAAACAAAAAAATGCTCCTCTCACCCCTATCACTCTGGAAATTCCAAGGGTTTTAGGAGCATTGTGCCAGGAACTGGGGAGGAAGACCAAATATATATCACAGAAACTGAACAGCAAAACTAGGCCAGAGCTCCTGGGGCCTAGGCAGAGCAAGTAGGCATGGTATGCTGAGATGGGGTGATGAGCCTTGAAGTCTGTCTTCTGTGCGCCACTGTCATATCTCATGTGGCACCAATGCCAGGTGCCAGGGCAAGCTGACCCCACAGCAGAGGCTTGGGGCAGACCACCCAGACAGTAGCTGGAAGCGGGTCTCCACAAACAGGGCAGAGCAAGCAACGGGAACTCAGGTGAAGGTGTCACTCAGGCCCTGAGAGTCACAAGGAACAGAACAGGTGTCATCCTGCTGCAGACTTCAGAGTGGAAGCCAGGAGGGCATGCAGACCAGCTGGTGGAGGATGGCACCCAATGTGTACTTCACCA
>NW_007748864.1:4986-11480 GCF_000696425.1 Galeopterus variegatus
CGCTCCCAAGCAGCGCACTGTAGCAGTGCGCCACTGGGCCGGCCCCATGACATCAACATTTAAATAGTGAACTTCGGGTAAAGCAAATTGCCCTCCATAATGTGGGTGGGCCTCATCTAATCAGTTGAAGGATCTTAATGTAACAAAAAGACTAGCCCCCGCAAGCAAGAGTGACTTTTATGCAGACTGCCTTTAGACTGAACTGTACCATCAGCAATCTCGAGTCTCAAGTCTGCCAGCTCTCACTGCATGTTTTGAACTTGCCAGCCTCCATAATCATGTAAACCAATTCCTTGTAATAAATCTATCTACACACACACACTGTACATATATATGTATATAAAATGAACAACTGATTTCTTAACTGCAAATACTGCATTTATTAGTTCCAGAATTTCCATTTGATACTTTTTTCTAGATTAAAACTTTCTCTGATAATCTTTACCTTTTTAACCATCTGTCCATCATTCTTTTTATTTCCTTTAAAATAATCACAGTTATTTTAAAGTTCTTGTCTGATAACTCTGGTTTACTGGTGGGTCTGATTCTACTGTCTGCTTTTTCTCTTGATTTTTAGTTAACTGGTCTTTTCTCTTGGAGTAACTTTGAAAGGAATGCCAAATATTGTGTATAAAAGCATCGTAAAAGGCTCTAAATGATGTTGTCTTCCCCCTCAGAGAGACTTAGCCCTTTCCTTTGCTGGGGAAAGTAAGGTATTAAACAGCTTAGTCCCAATAAGGACAGAACCAAGTCAAGGTTAAATTGCAGTTCCAATAAAAACCAGTCTACTTACCTCTAGTTTGTCCTGTTCTCAGAGCGTGGCTCTCAGTCAAGAGCCTGGTAGGTCTTTGTCTCAGCAGAACTGTAGGAAACTGTTTTGCCTTTTTGGAGGTTTGGGCTTTGCTCTTTAGCATCTGCCCTGAGCTGCTTCAAGTTATAAAAAGCCTTTGGGGAGAGGGTCCTGGCCACATGTTTGAGATCCCTCAAGTCTCCATGGTTTGTCCAGCTGCATACACAATGGCAAGTGTCTGTCCACCTCTCCCTCCAGAGCTTTCAGCTCCTGCCAGGTTGTTCTCAGAAAGTCTACCGCGTGGTGAGACTTTGTCTTCTCCAGAGAATACAGAAAATTTTACTCTGCTTTCCAGGGGTTTCCAGCCTAGTTTTGACACTTGTCTCAAGAAAGAATCTTGCTGGGTGTTCGAGACCCCTCCACAGCAGCCCTCTGCCTGGACTCAGCCCAGATTTCAGCTTCCAGCCTGTGCCTGGGATTATCAAATGACCCGGGGGGAACAGCCTCTGCAGATGCTCACTCTGAGGAGTCCTCCCTTCTCCTGAATTTTTGTTCCTCTGCTCCTTGCTTCTTCTGTAGCTCCATGATGCTTTGGAAAATACTATTTTTATTATTATCCAAATTTTCTATAGCTGGACAGTAGCATTGGCCTGTTGCAAACTACTCCATCTTGCCCCAAGGGTAGGAGGGTTTTTTGAAGGTGGAAAGAATTAAACCATGTCTTTGTTGCTGATGGAAATGATCCAGGAAAGGAGGAGAGAATAACAGGCAAGTAACAAACTGAAGGAAGCTCTCAAAGAAGGCAGGCACAGTGGTGAGAGCCCACGTGGGTGGTTTGTCCTTGTCCAGTGAGCTGGACGGGAGAAGAAGGGGGTAGATGCATGTAAGCGTTTCAGGTTAGTGGGGGCCAGCAGAGGAAATTCCCTCCCTTTATCTTTCACAAAATGAAATTGCAAAGCTTAGAGAATCCTAACCTTAGAAAACAAATACATGAAAGTATTCAGAGATACTCATCAAAAACATGTTTATGACCCTGGATAGGGATGATCTTCTTAAAGATGACGGACGAAGCAAAAGGCAAACAAAAATACTAGTTAATTTTGAGATGCCCCCAAGTACAACTTCTTATGGCAACACAGTAAATAAAAAAATAATGACCAGGATGAGAGAAAATACTAACAATATATAGCAAAGTGTTAGTTTCCAGTATATATAAAGAACTCTTACAAATCAGTAAGTGAAAGAAACAACCCATTGGAAAATAGGGAACAGCTAGAGTAAATTCACAGGAGAGGAAATACGAATGGCCAATTGCTGTATAAGACACTCAACCTGACAAGAAATCAAGAAAATGTAAAATTTTTAAATGAGATACATTTTAAAAATCTATAGTACTGCAGGGAAAAAAAAGAGAAACACTTGATAATATTGAATATTGGCAAGTGGTATAATCTGCCCTATTACTAGCCAGGTCCCTTCCCCATAAGGAGGGGGTGAAGTGTGACCAGCAACCCCTCCCCTTGCCACCCTGGCCAGTCGGCGTCCACAAAATTAGCACACCAGGTTGGGCAGGCAGACACAAGTCACTTTGTTGATGTTGGGTTAGTTTCAGAAAGAAATTTTTGTTGCAGAAGAAGTAAATTAGAGTCTGAGAGTTTTCCCTTGACTTTTGCATGACAAAACACCTAGTGACTTAAGTCTTCACAAGGAGAGATTCCCCAGTGGACTGTCCCTGCAGCCCCTAGCTGCCTGCCTGTAGGATAACCTCCTCATCTCATAAGCATCCATTTCTTAATTCTCCCAGCTAGACAGATTCTACGAAACACCTAGTGACTTAAGTCTTCACAAGGAGAGATTCCCCAGTGGACTGTCCCTGCAGCCCCTAGCTGCCTGCCTGCAGGATAACCTCCTCATCTCATAAGCATCCATTTCTTAATTCTCCCAGCTAGACAGATTCTACCCCACAGGTGAGCCCTCCCCTTCCTATTCCCCTCTCCCCATGCAGAGTCCTTGTCTGGCACTTGGTCTAGAGCAGGTGCAGTCCTCAGTGAGGTGGGGTTGCCAGGTGGGTACTGCCCAACCTTACAGGCTTGGGGAAGGGAAGTGAGGGTGCATTGGGGTGATGGGCTCTATTCTGTTGGCCAAGGGTGAGCCTGGCCTCTCTCATTCAAGTTTCCTCATCAGCAAGAACCGGGAGCCAGCCAGTTCTTTTATTAATAGATCTGTAAAATTGGCACTTCTCCCAAGGACAGATTTTTTTTCCCCCATGAGACGAGAATCTAAAACCAAGTTGAAGTAATAACACTTTCTCCATTAACACAGGGCTTGTTCTGCCCTTGCAAACTTTGATGTCCATTATTGTCAGAAGGGCTTTTTTTTTCTTTACTGCTCCAATGGGAAGGGGTAAGGGGTGGGGAGTGCTGGATTCATCCTACATGGCTGAGCCTTGTTGGAGGAGGACCAAGGCTTAAATTCTTTTGGCCCAGCCAGTCATTCTCCCTCCCCATAAGAATGGAGAGAGAGGGTTCCTCCAAGCAGTCACAGTATTTTCTATTCACAAATGAGTTAGGAAACCAAGAGCACAGTGTCCAGCCTATGGCAGGAGTTCTTGCCTGCTCTTCAGTCAGAATAATCATCTCCCACCCTTTTATTCAAACTTCTGTTATAAGCATCAGTCTCATTCGGACTTGACTTACAGCATATGGGTTTATGAGTATTGCCGGGACAGTATTTCAAGCTTTCTACGTCTGTCTTCTCCAGACTCTGGCTCCCAGACAAAAAAGTGACCCAAAGTACTTGAAAGCATATGGAGTTTGCTGTCAACCTGTCCCAAATCTAAAGGTTAGTTCTTATACTTACCAGTTTTGTGGCTTTGAGCTTATACGAGTAGCAATCTTTTTGAGCTTCCTACTCCTCACTGGAACACAAAAGTGTTATCTACCTTATAAGGTCGTTGCCAAGAATAGTAACTTTTGAGAACCTACCATATGCCAGGGCTTTAAAATCAATAGTTATTCATTAACCGGGGGATAGAAGCCATTTCTTAGTCATTTCTGTGTCCTCAGTATCAAACCAGTGCCAGAAACATTGGAAGTGAATACTTTTTGGATGAAATATCCTTCAGTAAAATTGTTTCCTAGTTCAAAACAGTTCCAGCCAAGTTCAACATGAACTCAGAGGTGTGCTGCAAATATAACTTATTCAGAGACTCCCTCCTGCCAACTCCTGATAGAAAATGTACTCAGAAATAAAAGTGTTCACCGCAAAAGCAAGGGCCCTGGGTATTGAGAGTTTGCAATGAAACAGATAGGTCTGAAGGGTCAGGAAAGACAAAGCGTCACCCAGCACAGATGGCCCCCCAGGGTAATTATCATGTCTTCTTTTGAATGTCTGTTTTACGACTGGCCTATTTAGGTTAGCAGAGTTGCAAAGGCGACTTGTGCCACCTGATTGGTCATGGAGGCTGCCCTGCAATCTGATTGGTCATGGAGGTTGCCCTGGTGTGGCTGCAGCTTTTCCTGACCCGGGTACAAAGCTTCCTCGTGCACGTGCGCAGGGCTACACCTGCGTCTTCCCTCCGCAGCCTCTCCCTCTCGCTCTTTGGGCTGTGGTTTTAAATGGTTCTTCCTTTTATCCATCAGAATGACCCAGAAGGAAGCAATTGCCTGTAAAGTGGGTCATTCCCTGCAGCATGGTGACAGCTTCATATGATGAAGAATTCTGTCTTTGCGAAGAGCAAGCATCCAGGCAAAGACTGGGATGAGGGGACAGAGGCCAACCTGTGTGGTGAGCTCCCCATGGGAACTGTGCTGCGCTCTTATCCCCATTTGAGAGATGAAGAACCAAGGCTCAGAGAGCAACCATCACTTAGCCAAGATCACAGAGCTAGTTAGTGGAGGAGCTGGAATCTGAACTCCAGTGTGTCTGCTTCTAAATTCCGAACTCTCTTCCACTGCACCACAGGGACATGGTGGAGAGTCTGCGAACTCTATTCACTGATGGATAGAAACCAGGCTGATGTTCACCAGCTGGACACATGTGCCCCAGCAACTCAGCAGACCTCCCAAGCTACATCTCCAAATACTAATCACTCATGTAATTTGCACAGAGTATCTGGGGCCCAGCTCCAAGCTATTCCATCACAACAGAGGGGGGTATCTTATTTGAACTTGGGCCCTATAGGATCCAATTTATCTAGATGTTCTGGGGCCTCGTTGCACAAACGTGTTGAATAGAATGCCCAATACGCAAGGCAGTGGTGGCCATGGTTACTTGGAGATTTCAGACGCACAGAGTATCTGGGGCCCAGCTCCAAGCTATTCCATCACAACAGAAGGGGGTATCTTATTTGAACTTGGGCCCTATAGGATCCAATTTATCTAGATGTTCTGGGGCCTCGTTGCACAAATGTGTTGAATAGAATGCCCAATACGCAAGGCAGTGGTGGCCATGGTTACTTGGAGATTTCAGATCCCAGCCGATATACCTGGCTTTCTGGGGGTGGGGAAAAGGATCAAGCCATCTCTCCCTCCTCACCGTTCATATAAATATCATGAGGACCCACCCATCCTTTGAAACAAGCCTCCCCACCACCATGTTTCCATGTTGAAGGTCAATATGGTATGTTGGTTGAAAACACAGACTCTGGAGTCAGATTGCTCAGGTTCAAATCCTAGCACTTAGCCATGTGAACTTCAGCAAGTAACTCACCTCTCGAGTAGGTATGATGAAACTACCACCTCTGTTGCAGAGTTGTGATATTTAAGTGAGCTGATAGGTGCTGAGTACCTAGGACAGCTCCTGCATATATAAGTGCTTCGGGTGGTGTTATTATTACTGAGTATTGTGCTAGCTCCCCAGGGTTCCCTTCCAAGCCAGACTTCTCAGAAAAGGCTAGAAGCACCATCTCTCCAGCTTTACACCCAGTATAGAGCTCCTTATAATCTTGTTTCTGCTAACCCCCTCGCCCGGCATGCCCCTGCCCCCCACTGAAACTGCTCTCTTGAAGGTGCCTAGTGGCCTCCCTCCCGTGATCGTGGATGATGAGTTCTTCCAGCAGACACTATGCTGGCATCTCTGCAGCGTGTCACACTGCTGGCCTTTCCCCCTTCTGAGCTCTCTTTTGTTTTCACATCTCGATGCTATCGATTCTCTGTTTTTGACATAAGGTTTAAAATGTTAGGTTGAATAGAAACTAATCATCATTCATCTCCTAAGTTTCCCCCCTAAACTTGTGCTGACAGCACATATTTTCCCCCATCATTCTCCTTTTTCATTAGAGAGATCTGAGTGTTTCAACTATTTGGGGATCTGGCAAACTGAGGTTTCACCAAACACACAGAGCCAGAGATGGGACTGCTCAATAGCCATCCATTTTTATCCACCAAGGTGGATTTTCTAGCTCCAGGGAAAAGGCTGGTGGGAATTCCTGATGTGTTCCCATTTTCATTATGCTGTAGGACATGCTATAGGAGATGCGTGGGCACAGAGGCAAAGCAGAAGTGGTAACAGTTCCCAAATGCATGCAGACATGTGACATATAGCCAAGTTCGCTGTGCCAGGACCTACATCTAGAACCATTTACCCCCTGCAAGCTCAGCCTGGAACCAGCCCTGAGTCCATTTCTATCCTGATTCAGAGAAGGGGAATACATTAAGGACTCCAGCCTGTCTGCTGGCCATATTAGTGTCAGAAACTGGGGTCC
>NW_007748865.1:0-611 GCF_000696425.1 Galeopterus variegatus
TGCCAGATGCAGCTGTCCCAGAATCGTAAGCCAAATAAACCTTTCTTCTTTATAAATTACCTAGTCTCAGGTATTCCTGTTATAGCAACACAAAACAGACTAATACAATAAACTACAAAATCATAACTCTTCCTAAACCCAGCAGACAAGCAACTAACCAGAAATCTAACAAAAAACTTGCTACTTCAATGAACTACAGGACAGTTGCTTACTGGGACATACACCCAAGGATCACACAAGCTGTTAAGACTTTCACCAAAATTTAACAAAGTGCTAAAGGCTAAATGTGAACCTTGTGAGGACTCTTGAAAGCGTAGCCATGAGTGGAACCTGCCCACATGCTGCCTCTTCTCCATGAATTTCCCTGGGTATTTACAAGAACCACTGGGGGCAGGGCAAGAAATCAGAAAAACCTTTCCTGAGTTCAAGTTGAAGGAGGGGACCAGGGGCTACCATAGGAAAGCTACAAAGCCTCACAGAAATCTCTTCTCTAGTGAACAAAAGATTTAAGCCAGTGGGAGAAGGGCACACACGTACACACACAGTCATATGGTAACAGAGATGGAAAATGCTTTCAGAAATTTCTTCAGGGGCCGGCCCGGTGGCGCACT
>NW_007748865.1:1396-3007 GCF_000696425.1 Galeopterus variegatus
GGATCGCAACCCTCGGTGTTGCGCCCACACCTCACTCAGCCAGTGAGCAGCCGGTTTGTATGTGGGATCCGAACCTTCGGCGGGAGCGCCGCCGCGCTCCCAAGCAGCGCACTGTAGCAGTGCGTCACCGGGCCGGCCCTTTAAGACTTTTTAAACACATAATTTGTCTTAATCATTGTTCCAGTGCTTGCTGGTGAAACAAAGCATTGTTTCTACTTTCTAGGGGATTCTAATTTGACGTTTTCACATCAAACAAAAAAAATAAATAAATTCAATAACACTCTGTTTCGGAAGTTGGAAAACTCACTACAAAGGGCGATAGAATAAATATTTTACACTTTTCAGGCCATGGGTTCTTTGTCACAACTACTTAACTTCACTTTAAAAAGTACAAAAGTAACCATATACATTACATAAATATTTAACATTTATGCATTATGTTTCAATGAAATTGTATTTCCAAAAATAGGCAATGTGACAGATGTTTCCTGCAGGCCAAAGTTTGATGATTTCAACCCTATCATATTAACAAATGTTGTGATACAACAATCACAATTCTTTGAACTCGTTAAGACAAGTGAACGGATATAATGTTGATGGGCAGGAGGTGGTAGAGAGAAGGGGGAAGCAGGATTCGGTAAAGGGACACAAAAATCAACTACATCATATATTGATAAAATAAAATTAAAAAACAACAACGAAATGCTGTGATAATTATCTGTGCATGTAATGGAAACACAAAACAGGACATATGCAAATATCTTCTTGACATTTCAGAAAACAGAGCCTGAAACTGACAGACCACAAATAAAAAAGGAATTCTTAGAAGGAAGGAAACCACAGAGAGGATGAGCTACATCTCTGCTCAACTCCTTGGCTGACCACCAAATTGCACAAAATGCAACAGTGAAAGGCATTCAAAGACAGCAGAGAGATAGCAGCTGAACACTGCATAGTAGATAAAGTTTATATTTTGAATCTAAGCAAGTTAACTCCTTATTAGAACAACAGTAGCAGCAAAATTCTCAGGTAAACATGACAGAATCTATTCCCTATAACCTGTTATCAACAATATTCAATTTTCAATCAAAAGCTGCTAGATATGTGGAGAAAGTGCAAAGTATGGACATTATTAGTCGAAAAATAAGTGGCCAATAGAAATCTACTACATGTGGGCCACTGTGTTGGATGAATCAGATAAAGGTTTTATAGCACCTATCATAGATATATTCGAAGAAATAAAGGAGAATATATTCAAGAAGTAGAAGAACATCAAATGCACAGATAGAGAACCTTGAGAGTAAAATAGGAACTCTAAAATAAATAACCAAATGAGAATTTAGAGGCTGAAGAGTACAATAACTAAAATTTTACAAAAAAATGTAGATAGCTCAAAAACAGATTGAATATGGTCAAACAAGTAATCAGTGAGCATGAAAACACACCAGTAGAATTTATTAACATAAAAAACAGAAAGATAAAAGATTAATGAAAATGAAACTCAGAGACTTGGGAGACAAAGTGAAATTCCAATATTAATATAATTGGAATCCCATAAAAAAGGAGGCAGAAAATATATTTGAAAGCCAAAGTGACTAACTATATTAATAT
>NW_007748865.1:5467-6350 GCF_000696425.1 Galeopterus variegatus
AAAAAAATTACTTGACAAAATTCAACACCCAATTCATGTTAAAAACACTCAAAAAACTAGGAATAGAAGAAAACTACCTCAACATAATAATAGCCATGTATGAAAAACCCATGGTAAAACATCATACTCAATGGTGAAAACTTGAAAATTGTTCCTCTAGGATCAGAAATAAGGCAGAAAAATGCCAACTGTGGCCACATCTATTCAGCATAGTGCTGCAAGTCCTAGCCAGAGCAATTAGACAAGAAAAAGAAATAAATACATCCAAATAGGAAAGGAAGTAGTAAAATTGTCTGTTCACAAACAGGATCTTATATACAGAAAACCCTAAAGGTTTCACAAAACAAACAAAAACCTGTTAGAACTAATAAATTCAGCAAATTTTCAGGATACAAAATCAACACAAAAAAGTAAGTTGTTTCTATATAATAAAATGAACAGTTCAAAAAGAAAATTAAGAAAACAAATCATTTACAAAAGGATCAAAAAGAGTAAAATACTTAGAAATGAACTTTGTACACTGAAAACTACAAAACATTGCTGAAAGAATTTAAAGATAATGTAAACACATCCCTGTTAGTTTATTGGAAGACTTAATATTATTAATATGTCTTTATAACCCAAAGCAATACAATCTTTATCAAATTCCCAATGATGTTTTTTGCAGAAATAGATAAATCCATCCTAAAATTTTGGAATCTCAAGGGACCTTGAATAGCCAAAACAATCTTCATAAAAAATAAGAACACAGTTCGAGAACTCACACTTCTTTATTTCATATTTAAAGACAACCCTATATAAATCAAAACAGTGTGGTCCTGGCATTAAGACAGACATATAAATCAATGGAATAGAATAGACGCCCCAGAAATAAACAGTCACA
>NW_007748865.1:7995-10379 GCF_000696425.1 Galeopterus variegatus
CTTAGACTGCAGAAATGGCATGTCCCACTATCAGAAAAAGAGAAGAAAAAGATCACAGGAGGACTAGTTCAACCTGTTTTAGCACATAAATCTAAAATGTGCAGCTTCCTTGAGTGGTGAGATATGAAGATTGTTTACAAAAGATATACTAGACTGTATTTTTGCTGTGTTATTGAGGATCAGGACCATGAACTAATTACTCTGGAAATAATTCATTGTTACGTGGAATTACTTGACAAGTATTTTGGCAGTGTGTGTGAACTTGATATCATCTTTAATTTTGAGAATGCATATTTTATTTTTGATGAGTTTCTTTTGTGAGGGGAAGTTCAGGAAATACCCAAGAAAAATGTCCTTAAAGCAACTGAGCAGGCCAGTATAATGCAAGAAGCTGGAACCACATGTAGTGTTCTTGAAGAAATGGACTGATATACCCCTCCTCGTTTGTTGATGACTTCTTGTGGCATTTCACACACTGTAAATGGTCACTGCCTTCACATCCGTGTTAGCTAGTGGTGTAAGATGATATCTTGTCAGCTTGTCAGTATAACTGTTTTGCTAAGTTGCTTCACACAGGCTTACACAATTTTTTTTTAAAGGGAACTTTGGTTAATCAAGCAATAAATTAAGGGACATAAATATGAATTACGATGATGCAGAAAAAGAAAGATACCTTTTCTGGTTATTTTAAAGTTTATAGGTCAGTTTCTCTTAATCTGATTATGTGCATACATGACAATGACACATCTACATACATGTAAAATCAATCAGGCAATATATATTTATTAATTACTGTATTTGACAAAGGAAACTTACATCATAATGTGATATCTGCTTCTATGACACCGAAGACTAATGCAGCCTTTCATTATATATAAGAAAAAAGGGAATTGACATGTCATATCAAATGAATGAAAATTGAACTCAGTAAAACTTAAAAACAAAAACAAATTTTTACCAAAGACCTGTATGGAAACTACATATCTTAAAACAAAGGGAACAGAGATTATTTTATATAACTAAACTGGAATAATGCTGTTTTACACTAAAAAGTATTTTTTAGGCATTCTGAACCAGGCGTGACAGAGATTGTTTCATAATAGTGAGCATATAATTTTTAAGGCCAAGGCACATTTGATTCCTGAGATGAATTTTTTGTGGTCATAATCATTTAGTTTGTTGGATTATTTTTGATACCCCCAAGTAAAGTGGAATGTTAATTTACCAGAAATTCTTCATAACAGTATCTTACAGAAAATGTGTTGCTTTCTTCATAGAGTGATGCCTGTAAAGTTACTATTTAAAGCATGCATGTTCCTTCTGGGTGCTTGTTAAAGTCAAATTTATTTTGCTTCCCTCCTGTTAGAAGTGCTGCAAACTTTACAGCAGCTTCCTTTCCTTCCATGGCACTGTCTAGTTATCAGACGTCTTCCATAAATTTTAGAGACACCTTTCATACAAAACAGTGAGTTGAGTGAGATAAAATGGCATTACTTGGCCCTGTGTTTTTTAAAACTATGCCATTGTTCAGCATCACGTTTATATGTACTCACATGCATCTAAATATTACACTATCACTTGTACATGCTGGGCTGGATTNCTCAGAAGAAAACCTAGAGGAAAAGCCTCATGACAATGAATTTGGCAATGATTTTTTGGATAAGGCAAAAAAGCAAAGACAACCAAACAGATAAATTGGATTACATCAAAACTAAAAAAAATTGTGCAACAGACACTATCAACAGAGTGAAAAGTCAGCTCACAGAATGGGAGAAAATATTTGCAAAATCACATATCTGATAAGTGACTGATACCCAGAATATATAAAGAATTCTCACAATGCAACAACAATGACGAGAAAAACTACAACAGAAAACCTCAATTCAATCTGGGCAAAGGACTTGAACAGACATACAAATTACCAGTAAGCACGGGAACGGATAGTCAATATCACTATAATCAGGGAAATGCAAATCAAAATACAATGTGATACTGCTTCACATCTGTTAGGGTGGCTATTATCAGAAACTCCAAAAACAGAAAGTAAGTGTTGCTGAGAATGTGGAGAATGGAATCCTTGTGCATTGCTGGTGGAAATATAAAATGATGCAGCTACTGTGGAGAACAGTATGGCAGTTCTTCAAAAAATTAAACATAGAATTACTATATAAGGCCAACCAGGTCCCCCCCTCCCCCCGCCCCAACACACACACAGTAACACAGCTGCTCTTCTTCCACACAGTGACAGGGGCTCCCACTGAGCCACTATCCATGGCCCGCAGCCACCATGCAGTTTATGTTGATTTTTAGTTGTCAAGGAAAGCTTAGACTGCAGAAATGGCATGTCCCACTATCAGAAAAAGAGAAGAAAAAGATCACAGGAG
>NW_007748865.1:10964-11479 GCF_000696425.1 Galeopterus variegatus
TTTATATGTACTCACATGCATCTAAATATTACACTATCACTTGTACATGCTGGGCTGGATTAAGCTTTGTTGTGATTCTGACCAATATTCAAGCTACACAAGCACTGTCTTATCACATTGCCAATTAGTTATAATAAATGTTTAATGTATCAAAAAAATTACTACATGATTCTACAGTTTTCAGATCCAGAATTGAAAACAGGGACTTGAGCAGATATTTGTACAGCCATGTTCATAGCAGCATTTTTTCCAATAGCCAAAGCTGGTAATATCCCAATTTTCCATTAATGGATGAATGGATACACGGTAACATGGTATATCAACACAATGAAATATTATTCAGACTTAAAAAGGAATGAAATTCTAATACATGCTCCAACATACATGAATCTTGAAGACATTACGCTAAGCGAAATAAGGCAGACAGAAAAAGACAAATATTGTATGATTCCAATTATATGAAATTTCTATAATGGTAAAATTCTTTTTTTTTTTTTTTTTTTTTTTCTGCTGGC
>NW_007748866.1:0-11479 GCF_000696425.1 Galeopterus variegatus
TTATGTAGTGGCCTTTGGAAGATTTTCCAAAAGGCACAGGACATCTGGAGCTCTTCTCCAACTCCCCACTCTGCAACCACTGCTCACCTCCTCTCTCCCAGTGCTGGCTGATGCTATGCAGATGATTGGTAATAGCACTGACAGCCTGCCTTACTACTAGTCTGCTACCAGGGTTTCACTGTCATGTTTGTGGCATTTGTCATCATGAGATATGCCTGTGAGAGATTATTACTGCAAGGATAGTCAGGGGCTGCTAAGTGTGCCCTAAATGACCCTCCCTGAGTAGCTCAAAAATAAGATCTTTAACACCTATCTGGCTGACTGGGTTCATTTCATACAAAGAAGACCTAGAGGGTAATCCCCTACTTCTACCCAGATACAAAAGCCTTTGGTCTATGATGTCTACAGAAGCCACACCAACAACCAACCTTCACCCAGAACCTAAACAACATCTAGTGAAGCTACTGCTGTCCTCCCTTCTTAGCAGGAGGACTTTCTTTGCTGTCCCCAACCCCATACCACAGTTCCCATTTCGCTTGGAGGAGAGCTCTCCCCCAGGGTATAACCCATGGTGGGAGCCTGGAGCACTGAAAAAAGTCCCTATCTCCAAGCAGATTGACTTCAGATGAGATGAGAATGAGGCAGCCTGAACATTTCAGGCATGAGATGTTGTGTCAGTTATTGACGATCACCCCTCAGCTCTGAATTCACCTTTCATTGCCTGCTCTGGAATAATGGAGTTAGACTCTTATTTCTCTCTGCCAGCTAGCATGATGTTAAGTTTGTCAGTAGCAGGTGCTAGAGGGGAACTAGAGGAAGAAGGGATTTCTGGGCCTGGTTCTGATGTGCTCTTCTCAGCAGGCTCCTGCAGTGTGCAGGAGATAGGAGTGCCCAGCTGCCAGCATTAAGTAGCACCTCCCGATGGGCAACATTCCCCATCACCTTCTCAGGCTGGCTCTTCAATGGAGTACCATAAGCTCAGCACCAGTCCACAAATGACTCTTTCCAAAACCCCTTCAAGGAGCTTTGCAGTGAAATCCAAGGTGTAACACCTCCCCATGGGCAGCTCCCCTGGTAACCCAGAGGGTGGATTCCCAGGGAGTTCCACCAGCACAGAACTTCAGCAAACTTCTCCATCCAGTGAGCCATGGCTGCACTCTCTCCAATGAGGTCTAGCTCTGGATCTCAGCCCAGAGTGGAGGGTCCTCTTCTTTGGGTATTCTTTCTCAGCCCTTGGAGTTGTGGCTGCTCCCTATACCTGCTGTTGCTCTACTCTTGAGAGTTATTCTTTACCCTTGACTAACCAATCTCCTGTTACTTCAATCCCTTCTCATAGTTAATGATTCTTTATTTCAACTTTTGCTGTGCAGATTACTATGTGGTATCTGTCTTCCGATTAGACTCTGACTAACACAGATGCCCAAGTGCAAACATACATACCTCTCCTTATCGCCTGGAGAACACACACACACACACACACACACACACACTCACTCACACACTTTGTACAAGACACAGGGAAGATGAAATAGGGCAGAAGACACTAAGGAGATCCACGTTAGTCCAGCTTTACTGCGAAAAGAGATTTTCCAAAAGGAAGTGAAAAGGACCTCAGAAGGCAGAGTGAAATTAAGACCACAAAAAAAGCCTGCCTGGCCCTCTTCAAGAACATGAAGAGAGGCACTCAGTTGCCTTATGTGGAAACATAAGAAAAGAGGTACACACCCACTACTCTGCATTTTGTAAGGATATTGGAAGGTCTCCAAGTCAGAGGGCAAGTTAAAAACCAGGACTTACAGATAAGCAATCAGAATATAGGCCCAGTTCTACTGGTGGGGGCTCTTGGTGACACTCCTAATTGTGAATCCAGCTCTGCCTCATTATGTAGGGAGGAAACCCCAGGACCCTGTTGTCTAGGACCCTATACTGCTGTCACCTGGCAGCCAGTCATGCTTTTCTCAGCTCCTCATTCCTGGGAGTTGAATCAACCCCATTTATCAATCCCTGTCTTTCAGTTCTCCTTTTGCATCATCCCCTGCACTTTGAGTCTTAGGGTTTTTAGTGCCCCCTCCTTGATGGGGAGAATGGAAGAGGCACAGTATAATTCCCAGATCTGTCCACTTTAAAACAACAACAATAACACTGTAAATGTGCAAGGTAGAATCATAAATGCATGAGTTCAGAATAAATAAAAATGCCAACTGCACTAATGTTCTGCAAATAGGTACTTGTGGCTTGTGATAAAATTGCTGAAGACAGCTTCATGCAGAGATTCAAAAAGTGCTGAATTTCAAATGTCATAAATCGAACGATATATAGCAAAGCTGATGTGCTTTGAAAAAACTGGGTTAGGTGACACAAGCAGTGGATCTAGCATTGGCAAAGATTCTAATGTCAAAGATACATGTGAAGAACTTAAGTAAAACTAGGTCATGATACATGAGTGAAAAAACCCACATTTCTAAATGTATGTATCATTTTATATAATATGGGATTTTTATAAATAATTATAAATCATAGCAATGTTTTTAAAAAGAGACATTTGACTGTTTTGTCTATATCTTAGAAATATGTATTATATTCAAGTTGGCCTTTAAAACTTTCTAAAAAATCATTTTATTTTTAAAAATGAAAGGTCTCCATATATTCAGCATTGTCTCGTGTTCAGGTTTATGAGGTATACAGTGAGCAGGGTAGCTAGCATTCAGACAGTAACTTATCTCCTCCAGCTCAAGTTAAAACAAGCCTAGGCTTGAGCCTTCTCCCAAGCTTCCTGCTTCAGGAATTTATTCATCCCTGGGAACTGGTAAGAAAAGTGCCTGTAGCCCCCTTTCTGTTTCTCCCCAGAAAAGAGTAGTTGGTTGCATCTGGCTTAGAGGGTCTCATTTAAAAATTCATACATAGTCAGACGTCATCAAGATGACCAAATATACATTCCCAGCATCACTCTCCCCTACAACTGACCAATTTATAACTAGTAAAAAACAAAGAATGCCAACCTGGGACCACTGGAGGTCAGAGGAAGAGGAAAAGAATGAAGTTCATTAAGGCAGGAGAAGCTACAGTGAGAGGGATAAGAGACTGCTCCAACCATTTCAAGCCTGGGCCACTTCAGGGCCAGACTGGTGAGGAGCTGGAAGAAGCTGCAGCACAAGGAGCAGAAGCTGGCAAAAGTCACAGCTGTGCTCTTTGCATGAAGTTTCTTTGAGTCTGTAGGGGAAAAGAGAGCATTGGAGCACACCATAGCAGCTCCCAGGCCAGCAAGACCACTGACAGTGTTCCTGTGGACCCACATAGGACTGAGGGGACACAGCCAAGCAAAGAAAGGAGCCACTCAGAGGCTAGTGAATCATTGCAAGAGACCCAAGCACAGCCTGCCCACAGGAAGTGTTTGGAGTGTAGAGGGAGGATGGCTCACTGTGAGAACATTGGGGTGCAGTATGGGCAGCTGATCTGCCTTCCAATCAGCACAGGCCCACTCAGTGAAGACTGGTCAGGGTGATAGAACCACAGGGAGCACAATTTGCTGGAAACACTCAGTCCCTGGCCATAATTACCACACAGCCCAGGTGTATCTGACCTCACAAGACCCAGAAGTGAATAAAAGGCCAACAATTAAAATTTGATCCACACAAAGAGCCTTCCCCAGAGAAAGAGCAGCAAAGCAGTGATCTAGCTCAGCCACAGAGCTCAAGTGCTGGTCCCCACAGGAAGTTCCCCCAATTTTGAAATTAACAAAAGGACAACAAATTAGTTCCAGTGCAGAATTGAACTGATGAGCTAATAATCCACCATGATGGATTATTATGGTGATGGTAGCTAATAATCCACCATGGAATTGAAAGAAAAAAAAAAACCCTCAGACCAGAGACAAAGCTCTTTGCCTCAGTAAAGGTTTTACACTACCACAGAACACCTGTAAAGTCTAGAAATGATAGCAGTCACCTCAAATGCCCAGGCATCAACGTGAAGAAACAAAGGTCAAGAAAGAACAGAGAAATATGACACCATCAAAGGAAACAAAACACCAGCAATAGACTCAGAGGAACAGCAGATTTATGAAATGTCTGACAGAGAATTCTGAATAACGCTCTAAAGGATGTTCAGAGAGTTACAAGAAAATACAGATAGAAAATTAAATGACATCTGGAAAACAATCCAGGAGCAGAACAAGAAACTTGAGAAAGGAATTGAATCACTTTTTAAAAAAGAAATTAAAATGTATGAAATTATCAAATCAGAGGAGCAATAAGTAAAAAGAATATGAAAAAATAAAATAGAAATACAGCAAATACGGGACTCCCTCAAGTGAAATAATCACGGCATAATTGGCACAACTGAAGGAGAGGGAAAAGGGAGAGATGGAGAAAGCATATTCAAGACAATAAAGGCTGAAGATTTCCCAAGTATGGAGAAAGATGACAGCATCCAGGTACAGGAGCTCAGAAGTCACCAATCAAATTCAACCCAAGAAGGAACACCCCAAGGCACATCATAATCACATTATCTAAAAACAAATGACAAAGAAAGAATAGTGAAAGCAGCAAGAGAAGAGAAACACAGCATTCAACAGAGCTCCATACGTCTCTCAGTGGATTTCTCAGTAGGAACCGTACAGGTCAGAAGAGAATGGGATGATATATTTGGGGTGTTCAAGGAAAGACACTGTCAGCCAAGAATTCTGTACCCAGGAAATCTGGCCTTCGATAATGAAGGAGAAATAGTCTTTCCCAGACAAACAAAAGCTAAGGGAATTCACCAACACTAGACCTGCCTTTCAAGAGATGCTAAAGGGAGTTCTTCAATTTGAAAGAAGATGATGCTAAGGAGCAGCAAGAAAACATTCGAAGGTATATGACTCATTAGTAAAGTAAGTTCACAGACAACCTCAGAATATTCCAGTGTCATAAGGGTGGTGAATAAACTGCTTACATCCTTACTATGAAGACTAAAGGATGAACCTAACAAGACACTAACATATACTAATATCCAGAATGTACAAGGAATTCAAACAACTCAACAGCAAAAAACCAAATAACCCAATTAAAAAATGGGCAAAGGAATTGAACAGCCATTTCTCAAAAGAAAACATACAAATTCCTAAAAAGCACATGAAAAAATGCTCAAAATCACTAATCACCAGGAAAATGCAAATTAAAACCACGGTGAGATATCATCTCATCCCAATTAGAATGGCTATTATCAAGACAGAAAATAACGAATGCTGGCAAGGATGGGAAGAAAAGGGAACCTTCCTACATTGTTGGTGGGAGTGTAAATTAGTATAGCCACTGTGGGAAACTATGGAGTTTCCTCAGAGAACTAAAAATTAATCTCCCTTACAACCCAGCTATCCCACTACTGGGTATACTCATAGGAAATGAAATCAATATATTAAAAAGACACCTGTACTCCCATGTTCTTTGCAATGCTATTCGCAAATAGCCAAGAGATGGAATCAACCTAAATGTCCATCAACAGATGAATGGATTAAAAAACTGTGAGATATATACACAATGGAATACTACTCAGCTGTAAAAAGAAATGATATCCTATCATTTGCAGCATCATGGATGGGAGAAACTGGAAATCGTCATGTTAAGTGAAGTAAGTCAAGCACAGAAAGACAAATACTTCTTGATCTCACTCATATGTGCAATCTAAATAAATAAATAAAAATAAAAGTGGTTCCTATAGAAGTAGAGAGTAGAATAATGGTTACCAAAGGCCAGGAGGGGAGGAGGGAGGGAAAGGAGGAGTCGTGGATGAACAGATCAAAACTATGCTGTCTACCCTAAGTTAATTACTATACAGCATATGTATTTATTGAAACAATACACTGTACCCCACAAAAATGTAAAAGTAAATGTTAAAATGTAGAAAGAAAAAATTTTAACACAACCCATATACATATATATGGTCAATTGATTTTCAATTAAGGTGCAAAGGCAATTCAATGGAGAAAGAATGATCTTTTCAATAAATGATGATAGAGTAACTGGACATTCATATGCAAAAAAAAAAAAGGACCTTGACCTTTACATTGTACCATACACAAAAATTAATGTAAAAACTGATCAAAGACCTAAATTTACAACCTATAACTATAAAAGTTCTAGACGAAGTCATACGAGAAATATTTTGTGAACTTGCCTTAGGTAATGATTTCTCAGACACAATACCGAAACATGATCCATAAAAGAAAAAAAAAATACCTGATAACTTGGACTTCATCAAAACGTAAAACTTCTCTTCAAAAGATGCTATTAAAATAAAAATACGGGGCCGGCCCGGTGGCGCACTGCTACAGTGCGCCACTTGGGAAGCGCAGCGGCGCTCCCACCGAGGGTTCGGATCCCACATATAGACCGGCCGCTCACTGGCTGAGCGAGGAGCGGGGGCAACACCCGAGGGTTGCGATCCCGTTGCCGGTCCCGGTCCGGTACGGGCGCGACACTGAGGGTTGCAATCCGTTGCCGGTCACGAAAAAAAGACAAAAATAAATAAATAAATAAATAAAAATAAAAATACAAGCTACAGACTGGGAGAAAATATTTGTAAAATGTATATCCATTAAAAGACATATCTAAAATGCATAAAGAGCTCTCAAAAACCAGTGATTTAAAAATATCCCATTTAAAAATGGGCAAAAACTTTGAACAGACACTTCAGCAAAAATGAGACATAGATGGCAAATAAACACATGAAAGATGCTCGGTATCATTTAATTTACATTATTGGCAGTTTCTTATAAGATTAAACATACACTTACCATATGACCTAAAAGTCCCATTCTTAGGTATGTACTCAAGAGAAATAAAAACACATCCACACAAAAACCTGTACACAGATGTTTATAGTGGATTTATTCATAATCACCTCAAACTGAAAACAACCCCAATGTTTTTCAACATATTGCAATATAACACAACAAAAAGAAATGAACTACTAATACCCGCAACAACATGGGGAAATCTCTGATACATTATGCTAAGTGAAAGAAGCTAGACTCAAAAGGGAACATGCTATATAAGTCCTTTTTTTATGACATTCTGGAAAAAACAAAATGAGGGGGACAGAAATGTAATCAGAGGTTGCCAGCAGCTGGTGGTGGGGACAGAGGTTGACCACAAACAGGCACAAGTGAATTTTTAGGGATAATGGAAATATTCTATATTTTGATTGTTGGTGGTAGTTACATAACCATATGCATTTGTCAAAGCTCATGGAACTGTAATCTAAATGATGAATTTTACTGTATGTAAATTTTTTTTTCTGGCAACTGGCCAGTTCCGGGATCTGAACACTTGACTTTGGTGTTACAACACTGAGCTCTATCCCACTGAGCTAACCAGCCAGCCCTTCAATTTTTTAAATGTTAAAAACAAAAACAAACAAACAAAATCCCCCAAAACTCTGACCCAGAGTCAGCATGGTCATTGTAGGTGGAGGCTCCTGGCTTCTTAGCTCCCCAATAAGTGGGGTTGCCAACTAATCTCTGACATATTTGTGACTCAGAAGTCCTAAAGTGTTACGTAGTGGTTTGTTTCCTGTCTCATAGACAGCTGCTGGTGGGTAGTGAAAGAGAGAAAGGAGGCAGGATACTACAAAAAGCTGGACAGAGAACTTTGTCTTCCTTTTCTTTCCTTTTTTTCTCTTCTAGTCTTTGTTCTTCTTCAACCCTGCACCCCACACACACCCCACTCCCAGCTCTTATTTTTCTCTCACTCCTTTCCCCTATTTACTCATTAGCCATTGCCTAGCTGAAAGGGATCTGCTAAGGGCTATGGTGAATAGGGCAACAGGAAGTATTTGCTCCTGATCAGTAGCATCCTGGTAAATGATTAACAACCAGCTCTCTCTCTCTCTCTCTCTCTCTCTCTCTCTCTTTCTCTCTCACACAGCACACTAAAGTTTCCTTTAAATTTTACTTGTACAAAGAGTATAAAGTATAATATATAGTTTATAAGTAGTAGTAGAATATACAATACTATGTACGTGAATTTCATATGGCCAATTGATTCTCACAGAATGTTTCATTGATTTTTGCTGAACTTTTGTATCTGTGGTCAACCTATCATTGTAAATAACAAGTATAGTTTCAGCAAGAATTTTGGCTGATATTTTTGTTGAAATTAATGAGTAAGATGAAAGTGAAAAAACAAAGATATGTGTTGGAACTTTGCTCATTCATCAACAATGTGAGCGACTTGGATGAATTTTGCATACTGGAAGAATATTTCTTCAGTCTTTGTGCAACTCACAATGTAACAGCTATAGACATGACACACTTTTAATCTACAGTACTAACATGTTCTCCAACAAAACAGAACAATAAATCAAGCCCAGATTTGGAGCATTTGTTGATTTATGTGATGTAAATACTCCCACCCTGGCCAATTTCAAACTATCAATGTGACATCACCAAACGAGGAGTTATGAAAAGATGTGCTCAGCACAACAGCATACAGTACTTCCACCAAACAGATATAATAGATGGAATAACATCAGGAGCATAGGTAATAGCAAAATGTAGTAAAATAATATAAAAGTGATGAGCTTAGAGTTTTTAGTACCTTTGTTTTCAATATAATTTATCGACTTTCAATTTTATATTATTTAATTTTAAGAATGGCTGTGTTTAATAGCCAGCTCATAAAATCTCTGAAATTTAATAGTCAGCTCTCTCTCACCTCTTTGAGTTGGCTCCAGCCATTAAAGAACCTGATGCAAGTCTATGAACCCCTTCTCCACCCCAAATTCTGGGGCAGCGGGGTCAGCATGAAGGGACAGTGGTCACAAACATATGTTGTTTGCCTTGAACCCATTACTCTGAACATGTTGCTGGGGCTCCTTTGGTCTTGTGGAATGCTCCCCTGAGCTATTCAGACTGATTTTTAGGACTGAATTATCAATAGCATCAGCCAAACCATAAACTGTATGAGGAAATGGATGTAGATTTAAGTGAAATAAATGGTTTGCTTTTCTTTGTTAAATTTAATTTATTAAAATGCTGTTTTTTTAAAAAAAATTTATTGTCGAGGGCAAATTTTTATTCTGAAATGTCTTTCACTTCAAGGTAAATCTGGAAAGATATTCATCAAAATGTTAGCAATGATCTTGGATGGTGAGATATTTTTTCTTTGTTCCTGTGATTTTCTGAAGTTTCCACATTTTTTACAATAAATATACAATAAAAATACTTTGGCAATATGAAAAAATTTGAGACAAATCTTTAGTAACTTGATATTCAAACTATATTTGCACTGTCCCTTTAAAGACTAGAAGAACACATAACATTTTCAGTAAAATAATGCTAAGGGAAACAGACATTACTATGCTCAGATTCATTTAAAAGCCAGATGTCCAGGAACTGGATATGGCTAATTATCAATTTCTACCCAGATGGAGTGTTTTCTTTCTTTCTAACATTAGATAGAAAAGCACACCATCTCTGGCTGCTTACTTTATTACATTCAGTCACTTTAGTTGGAAAGCTTTAAGAAATAGATGGAGCTTGGAAGAAGAAAGGTTTACTGCATCATGAATGAGAAATTGATACAGTTATAAGAGAATGAAGAAAAGAATAAAAATGTGTAATTGATTTCACGATGAAAGATTTTCAAGCATGTGCTAAGACCAATTCCAGTAGTTTTGGAAATGGAATGCATACCTTCTCAGGCTTCCCTTTCTATATCAATTTGTTGCTGAATAACAAATTATGCCAAGACTTAGTAGCTTGTAACAAGAAATATTTATTTATTTTGTTACAGTTTCTTATGGGTCAGAATTTGAGCATAGTTTAGCTGGGTGCCTCTGGCACAAGGTCTCTCATGAAGCTGTCAGCCAAGGCTGTGATATCATCAGAAGACTCAACTGGGGTGGATTTATTTCTAGGCTCCCTCACATGATTGTTGGCAGGATTCAGTTCCTTGTGAACTGTTGGACCAAGAACTTGAGTTCTTCACTAGCTTTTGGGAAGAGGCTTCCTCCAGTTCCATGGCATGTGGGCCTCTTCATAAGCAGTACACAACAATGCAGCTGTCTTCCCTTAGAGTAAAAAAATGAGAAAAACACTTGACACATTTGTTTTCTGTCTCAGGGTTTACCGTTCTTCATTGTCGGTTGTCCAGATCCTCAAAAAACACTGTTCCACATATTTTGTTCAGTTTTTCTTGGTTGTTTAAAGCACAAGGGTATATCTGATATTTGTCACTCTATCTTGTCCAGAAGCAGAAGTATCTAAAAGTCTTATTAATCATCCTATCATAGTTCTCTGCTAGAAGCAAATTTAGTTTAATTTATTATATTTTATATTTTTGACTATAAGGCAAAGTGTTAAAAATTATTCTTATTGACTGGATTAGCAAAAAATTGCTAGTAATACACAATTGATGTAAGCAACATAAATATATGTTTTGACTAAAAATTATTACATATAACTAATAATTATTATTAGAACACAAAAAGTGAAATTTATTAGAAATCAGTGTCTTAATGAGATGGACTTGTGGCATTTATGGGGCAGTAATTAATGTTAAATTATTCCTTTGCTTAGCATCCAGGGCAATGAATCATAGTAAGAGGGGGATGGGCAAGAGGAATGCTTCTCTTTGGTAAAGTGGAGGGAGGGTTATTGTGAAAATGGAGATGAGAAAGGAGAATCAGCATGACTGAAGATGCTTTTTCAGGCTGTTCAATTTTACAGACAGGTCCAGTTCATGTTCTGGACTAGAGCATTTTCTCCACCTTGTTTCATCCATCAGTTCCTGTTCTCCAGACCTTTGACAAAATCTCTCATTAACTCATGGAACCCTCTCCCATGTTCAATAATCATGGATTTATTTCCTTTATGCACTTATTGGTCAGGAAGCAAATCCAGTTTTTATCAAGAATGGGTGTTGGATTTGGTCAAATGCTTTTTCTGCATCAATTGATCTGATTATATGTGAGTTTTTCTTTAACCTAACCTGATATGTAAATTATAATGTAGATTATATTAATTGGTTTTTAAATGATGAACCAGCTATGCATACCTAGGATAAATCCTATTTGGTCATGTTACATGTTTTTTTAAATACATTGTTGGATTTGATTTTCTAGTTTTTGTTGACAATTTCTGTACGTAAGTTTATGAGAGACAGTGGTCTACAGTTTTATTGTGCTATCTTTGTCTAGTTTTAGTATCAGAGTAATACTCGCCTCATAAAGTGAGTAGAGAAGTATTCCCTTTTCTTCTATTCTCTGAAAGAGATTGTATAAAATTGGTGCTAATTCTTCTCAAAATGTTTCTAGCATTCTCCAGAAATCATTTGGATCTGGAGATTTCTTTTTTCAGAGTATTTCAATCACAAGTTTAATTTCTTTGGTGGTTATAGGACTATTCTATTTCATCTCATTTAAGCATAGTATTTCGTGGTTTTCAAGAATTGGTCCATTTCTTTCTTTTTTTTTTTTTTTTTTTTTTTTTTTTTTTTTT
>NW_007748867.1:0-10122 GCF_000696425.1 Galeopterus variegatus
CACTGAGGGTTGCAATCCGTTGCCGGACACGGAAAAAAAAAAAAAAAGACAAAAAAAAAATACATTTTCAACTTACAGTGGGTTTATCAGGATGTAGCCCCACCATAGTTGAGGAGCCTCTGTGTCTTTTCTGGTGCTGTGCACTGAAATGAACTCCAAGCCATGAGCACCCTACTGACCATTTTTCTATCTCTACTACCATCCCACATTATAACACAGTATGGCTTCTTGGAAAAACTGCTGATTCCAGATCTAGGGCAGACACTTTTCAAGGTGAGCCTGGGACTCCTTTTCATGTTAAGAAGCTTGAAAGCTTTATAAGATAATGTCATGTCAAAGGACCCAGGAGCCCTTATGAAGGCGAACTCACTGACCAAGGTTGTGACAATCTGAGCAACTAAAAGAATAATAATGGTGTTCAATTGAACAGATTGAATAGATGAAAATTCATTACCTCATAATGATATTCAAAATGCCACTAAGTCAAGATGCCTCATTTATTACCATTTCAAGCAATTATTAAAACAACTGCTTTGAAAATTGGTAATTAAAGAGAAAATATTAAGCATTTATTTTGTTGTTCAAGTAAAAATTTATTTTAGGATAATCAAATAGCCCTAATTGCCTTCACAGAATTCTAGTTACTAAATGTGAAAGAAATAGAAGAATTAGAAAAACATAATTTCATAAACTCTAATGAAATTACTGATTCAGGCAAGGATTATCATTTGGCGTTAAAACCAATAGATGATGATTGTTGCAGACATTCATATAGGGCCAAAGTAACAAGACACAGATTACTTTCCAGTCTCAAGAGGGAAAGCTTAACTGTAAACGGAGGATCAGATTATTACAACCCTAACCTCGGGGTCAGTCTTAGCATCACTAATGGTTGATCACACAACATTAAGTACACATCAATATGATGACTGCATGACTTCATCCATTCTAGTATTTTCTATCCTAGTTCAGTCATCCCTCAGAGAATTTAATACATTCCTAAAAACATATTAGATAGTGAATTTTTAGATAGTGGGAGTCTGTATGTCATTATTTTAAATGGAAAAAATAATAATGTATTCCTAGCACATCTGATAACTCCAGCGAATTTCCCTCAGTGCTTGAAACCCTCTAATGTGTGTGTATGTGTGTATGTGAGAGTATCAACCTAATATATATATATGTACTCTCTCTATATTACACTCTAAAAACATATATAATGATCAACCAGTCTTTTTCTGCTTAACATAAAGGCTTTAAACACCAATCACCTAATTGTTTAACAATTAATTCATTATGAGTTTGTGTAGTAACATTATAGGATATAAATTAGGTTTTCCTTTTAGTGGCAAGAAATGTGCACTGTAATGAAATGAACAGTGAAATAATATGTTAAAAACACATTATGAGGACAACACTTAGCAATTGTAAAATAAAAAAGGCAAGTTTTTAAGCTTGGTTGCTGAAGACTGAGGTGAGTGAGGTTTGGAGATGAGAAAGAATACGTGGAGTCTGTGGTAAGTGTTGCTGTTTAGTGGAGGGTGAAAGTGAACACAGTGAGCTGTGGGAAAAGTGAGTGAAACAGTAAATGCCTGAGATTCATCCATATCTGGATCCAAGAAGCTGTTGGACAGTTTGCTTTTCTAGGCAATGGCACTTCTAGTCATCAGAAGTGGATGACTGTGGGGCCGGCCCCGTGGCGCACTCGGGAGAGTGCAGCACTTGGGTGCGCAGTGGCGCTCCCACCACGGGTTCAGATCCTATATAAGGATGGCTGGTGCGCTCACTGGCTGAGTGCAGTGGGGACGACACCAAGCCAAGGGTTGCGATCCCCTTACCGGTCACAAAAAGGACAAAAAAAAAAAAAAAAAAAAAAAAAAAAAAAAAAAAAAGTGGATGAATGTGAATCATCTTGTGAAAGGACAGACAATGCTTGACAAGAAACTCAAAATGGACAAATGTTGCATTCGTTTTGTTTGTGTTTTGCAGCTTCTGATAACCCTAAATTGTGCGGGAATGTATTTTTGTTTGTTTTGGTGGCTGGCAGGTACGGGGATCTGTACCCTTGACCTGTGGAAAGCATTTTATTAATGTGATTTTTCTGTGCCCATCATGATCATGATCTCTTGCAAGCAAGTAGCAGTCATGCTGTTTCCATGGTCTAAAATTTCCTTCAAAGATTTATTGTCAACTATTAGTGGCTTCTTGTATTAATTTGCTAGGGCTGCCATAACGAAATACCACAAACTGGGTGTCTTAAACAGCAGATACTGATTTTCTTATAGTTCTGGAGGCTGGAAGTCCAAGATCAAGGTCCCAGCAGGTTTCACGTATCCTGAGGTGTCTCTCCTTGGCTTGCAGACAACCACCTTCTCACTGTGTCCTCCCATGGCCTTTCCTCTGTACACGCATGCATCCCCGGTGTCTCTTCCTCTTTTTATAAGGATACCAGTCCTATTGGATTAGGGCCCCTCTCTCATACCTCATTTAACCTTAATTATCTCTTTAAAGCCTTGTCTCTAAATGCAGTCACATTATTAGGTTTTCTTCATATGAATTGGGGGAAAGCGGGACATGATTCAGTACATAATACTCCTCCTCCTCCAACTTAGTTCCTTTCAGCACTATACCTTCCAACTAAATGTGTTTCTTGAAAGGAACACAGTAAAGCTTTCCAGAACCAATAATATTTTAATAATGTGTCTTTGTTTTCTCACACAGAGGAAATAAGGTATTCATAGGAAATGAAAACATATACATGGCCAAGCATATACCTTTTTATGCTTTCACCTCTTAGTACACTTCATTACTTCCGATATACATGCTTCTCTAGTCTTTTAAGTTCACCGGCTTTCTTCAGTTTTTCCACTTTAGTTTTGTAATGTGGGGAATTGATACAGAAAATGTATAACATTAGTCTGTCTATCCTTGCACTAATACTACACTGTCTTAATTATTATGTATAACTTTATGATAAGTCTTGATATCTATTAGTGTAAGACCACTAACTTTTTTTACTTCAAGATTGTATTTGCTATTCTTTGCCCTTTGGATTTCCATGTACATTTTAGAATCAATTTGATAATTTCACCAAAACACCTGGTGGGGTTTTGCCATTTTACAATGAATGTATTGATCAATGTGAGAAGAACTGGTATCTTTACAATATTGCATCTTACAACTCATGAATATTGTATAGCCCTTCATTTATTTAAGTCTTCACTAATTTTTTGCAATAATTTTTACTTGCGGTAAAATACATATGACACAAAACTTACCACTTTAGCTATTTTAAAGTAATATAATGGTATTAAGTACATCCAAAATGCTGTGCAATGATCACCACTATGTAGTTCCAGAACTTTTTCTTCACCACAAATAAACTCTACCCGATTGCCCCCATCCATCCACCTCATACAATCTGCTGTCTTTCTCTATGGGTTTGTCCATTCTGAATATTTCATATAAATGAAATCATACAATATGTGGCCTTTTGTGTCTGGCTTCTTTCACTTAACATAATGTTTTCAAGGTTCATCCATGTTGTAGAATGTACTGGTACTTCATTTCTATGGCTGAATAATATTCCATTCCAATAATACATATATACCACATTTTGTTTATTTATTTATCTATCGAGACATTTGTTTTATTTTGATCTTTTGGCTATTGTGAATAATGTTACTATAAACATTGGTGTACACATATTTGTTCCAGTCCCTGCTTTCAATTTTTTGGGCATATTCACAGAAATGGAATTGCTGGATCATATGGTAATTCTATGTCTAATTTTTTGAGGAGCTGCCATAGTGTTTTCCACTGTGGTTTCACCATTTTACATTCCCACCATCAGTACACTTTGGCCCATTTCTTTTCTTTTTCTTTTTCTTTTTTTTTTTTTTTTCCTTTTTCTGGCAGTTGGCCAGTACAGGGATCAAACCTTGGACCTGGTGTTATCAGCACCATGCTCTAACGAACTGAGCTAAGCAGCCAGACCCCTTGATAGTGTCTTTTGATGCAAAAACATTTTTTAGTTTTGATGAGGTCCAACTTATTTATTTTTTCTTTTGTCGCTTGTGTTTTTGATGTCATATTTAAGAAGCCATTACCAAATCCAATATCTTGAAGATTTCTCCATCAGTTTTCTCTTAAGAGTTTTGTAGTTTTAACTCTTACTTTTACATCTTTGGTCCATTTTTAGTTAATTTTTGTTTATGGTGTGAGGTAAGTGTACAAATTTATTATTTTGCTGGTGGGTTGACTAAATGTCCTTTCATCTTGGTCCGAAGGACTCCCTTTAGCATTTATTATCAGTATTGTTATAATTATAGCTACAAAGGCTGTGCTTGGAATAGCATTTCTTATAGGGCAGGTCTACTAGCAATGAACTCCCTCAGTTTTTGTTTATCTGGGAATGTCTTAACTTCTCTGACATTCCTGAAGAATAGTTTTGCTGGAAATCGAATTTTTGGTTGACAGAATTTTTTGGTTTTGGGGGTTTTTTTTGGTGGCTGGCTGATTCAGGGATCTGAACTCTTGGTGACAGTTTTCTTCTTTTAGCACTTTAAATATGTCATCCTACTGCCTGTTGGTCTCATGGTTTCTTATGAGAAATTGGCTGATAATACTTATTGATTATTTCTTGCACATTATGATTCACTACTCTCTTGCTGCTTTCAAGATTATTTTTGGGGGCTGAGCCCGTGGCGCACTCGGGAGAGTGCAGCGTTGGGAGCGCAGCAGCGCTCCCATCGTGGGTTCGGATCCTATATAGGGATGACCGGTGCGCTCACAGCGCTCACTGGCTGAGCGCGGTGCGGCCCGTCTCAAAAAGGACAAAAAAAAAAAGATTATTTTTTGGTTTTCAACAGTTTCCTTATGTGCTTCAGTATAACTCTCTTTGAGTTTAGGAGTTTGTTGAGCTTCTTGGATGTGTAGATTCATGTCTTTTATCAAATTTGGGGAGTTCTCAGCATTAATTCTTCAAATATTCTTTATGCCCTGTCTGTCTCTTCTTCTTGCAGTCGCATTAAGCATGTATTGGTACACCTAATGTTGTCCTACAAATGATTTAGGCTTTATTTTTAATTCATTCCTTTTTTTTTTTCCTGCTCCTCAGACTGGATACTTTCATTTGACCAATTTTCAAATGTGCTCATTCTTTTCTCTCTCTGCTCAGATTGGCTGTTAATCCTCTTGTCATTTTTCATTTCCATTATTGTACTTTTCAGCTCCAGAATTTCTGTTTGGTTTCTTTTTATGATTTATATCTCTTTATTGATACTCTCTGCTTGTTCAGACATCATTTTCCTGGATTCCATTAGCTCTTTGTCCATGGTTGGTTTTTTGTTTTGTTTTTGTTTTAGCTCTTTGAGCATATTTAAGCATATTAAGTTGATCCAAACAAATCCAAATACTTTCTTGGGACAATTTCTGTTAATTTCTCTTTATTTTTCCTGTGAGTGGGCCATGCTTTCTTGTTTCTTTGCATGCTTTGTACTTTTTTATTGAAAACTGGACATCTTGAATATTATGATATAAATAAAAAGAAAGGGAAAAAAGGAAAGGAAAATTACTCTCCTTGTTTTTGCAGACTGGCTCTATGTTGGAAAGTTCCTTCAGTTCCTAGCCAGGCCATTTACAACTCTTTCTTAGCCTACACTTCCTGTTCTGAGCCTAATGACCAGCCAGCAGTGAATGCTTATGCTCTTCTCAGGTCTTTTCTGAGGATGCATCTTGCCCTAGGCATGTGTGTGTATTTTTTTTTTTTTTTTTTTGGCAGCTAGTGAGTAGGAGGATCCAAACTCTTGATCATAATGTTATAACAATGTATGTGGATTTTTATGTTCCCCAGTATACACAGGAGTTTTTCAAGACCCCCATTCCCCCCCAAATCTCACTCCTCAGCTTTTTGTCCCAAGCTTTCTGCATGTCTGTTGTTTGTCCCACTGTTACATTTTGCTCCAGATGTTAGCAGCTGGTTCATTTGTCTTCAGTGTTTTCAAAGAATGTCCTCTGCATAGCTGCTCCATCCTAATAGAGTTTGAAGTCAGGCAAAACAAAGGAAGCCTCTTACATCAGTCCTTCAGAGAAAGCCCAGTCAGGTCAAAACAGACAAACACAATTCCTTGGAAACAAAGTTCACTCTGTTCCCTCTGGAACCAGTTACCAGTATTTTACTTTATTTTATTTTTTAAAGATGACTGGTAAGGGGATGTTAACCCTTGACTCGATGTTGTCACACCACACTCTCCCAAGTGAGCCATGGGCCAGCCCTCCAGGGGCCACTATTTCTGATACTATACTTACACAATTGTGGTTCTCACCATTGTCAGGCAGAGGTAATAGAGTAGCAGGGTTAAGTAGGTTGCAGCGCTTTAGATGAACAGTAAAAGAATTTCATAAGAGTTTAGTCTATGTGCTGAAAAATGCTGAGTTTGGTTGGAATTTAATACACTTTCCACAGCATGTGGGACTTGCAAATGAAGTTCATTCCCTAAAACCAGCTCAGATGAAGCTTCTACCAACTTGGCTGCTGCTGCCACTTCTTTTAAACAATTAGGATATGCCTTAGATACTGGGTCTAATTTCAGGCTATAAAACGGGCCAATGTTTTCCCCCATGTTCTTGGGTAAGAACTCCTAATGCCTGATTGTTGCATTCAAGAACAAAGTAAAAGGCTTGGTGTAATTTGGAAGCCCTAAAGCTGGGAGCTTGCAAGGCCAATTTCATTTGGTTAAAAGCCTGCTCATGACTGTCTTCTCAGGGTAAAGGCCCTGCTATTGCATTTCTAGTGAGCCTCTACACCATTAAAGAAAAATTTGGTGATGGCATTAAAGAAAAGTGTGGGATCCAGGATCTGCAATAGCCTACAAGTCAGAGAAAACCTCATATTTTGGTTGATGGCCAAGGAAAATTTTGAATAGTTTTCATTCTCTCAGGTAACAGGGAAATCCCTTCAGCAGACAGGTCAAGTCCCAAACAGTGGACTTTTTGCCTTGAGAACTGAAGTTTTTCCATTGAAGCCTTATGACCTTTATGTGTGTGTTGCTGTAAAAGGTAAGTTGAGTCAATTTCAGAGCACTCTTTAGTGGGAGAGCATGACAAGAAGTCATCTACATACTGAATAAGAGTAGAATTTTGAGGAAACTCTAGGGTTATTAAGTCCTGATGCAATGCCTGGGAAAATATAAAGGGGCTTCAGTAAACCCTTGTGGCATTACAGTCCAGGCATACTGTTGATTTTTCCAAGTAAAGGCAAACAAGTATTGCCTCTCTTTATGAACTAAAATGCTAAAGAAAGCTGAGCAGAGGTCTGATACTGTGACCATTTTGAGTCAGCAGGCACATTAGATAATAAAGTATTAGGATTTGGGACCAAAGGACACCTTGATATCACAATTTTATTAATTGTTCATAAATCTTGAACAAATCTCTGACCCAACCATTTGGTTTTTTAACTGGTAGGATTGAAGTGTTACAAGGACTGGTACACAGAATTATGAGTCTTTATTTAGTTAAATCTTCTTTAATTGGCAAGAGCTCTTGAATTGCTTTGGGTTTTAGTTGATATTGGGGTAATATTGGCAAAGGTTTAGAATGATCTAGTTGGACCTTTATAGATTCCACACTTTAGTCCTTCCTATATCAATTGAGGAAGAAGCTCATAAGAATTTAGGTATTTTAAAAACATCAGGGGTATTACAGGCCTGAGTTTTGATCTTACCAATTTCTGCCTGTAGAGAGCATGACAGTTCGGGTTCAGGAGAATCAGGAAACTCTAAGATTATTTCTCCCTTCGAGGAGGACTTTATATGTTTCATAAACAGTTTCTAGGCAAGTTCTGTAAACTGAAACTGTTTCATACTTTTGTTTGTTTATTTGCAAGATTGTATAATGGACCAATCAGTTTTTTTTGTGGGAAAATCTTAGGAATTGAATCTAAAAGGTTTTCAGCAACTTTTCTAGCTACTTTTGGCCCTTCTCATGAGGAAGCTTTGGAGAGGTCTTTAATATCTCCTCAGGTTCATCTTTTGGCCCTTCTTATGTAGAGTTTTGGAGGAGTCTTTAATATCCTCCTCAGGTTTGTACCATCCTGCTGCTGCCATGCATTTCTGACCTTCACCAGCCTCAGTATTATGTGAATAAATTGGTAAAGGTCTGGGAGTCCCGGATCATAGCTCCTATCAGGATCCAAAATTCTCAGTAAATTTTCGAGGATTTTCCCTTGGATTAGGGAAATCTTATGCAATGGCCATAAGTTCAATTTTTTTTTTTTTTTAAAGATGACCGATAAGGGGATCTCAACCCTTGGCTTGGTGTTGTCAACACCATGCTCAGCCAGTGAGCAAACCGGCCATCGCTATATAGGATCCGGACCCGTGGCCTTGGTGTTATCAGCACCGCACTCTACCGAGTGAGCCACAGGCCGGCCCTATAAGTTCAATTTTAGACCATGGAGTAAAGGTGGTTATAGCAGGGAGGCCTGCCTGATCAGAAGGTCTTACTTTATAAGGCATTTCTCTAACTTCTTCTTTTTTGTTTTATCATCCTCATGGTGAAGGGCAATTTAACAAAAATGTTAGGGGATTCAGATATTTAGGTAGAGATGGATAAAGAGAAGGAAAAGTCAGGGTTAGTTCAGTCAAAGTGCAGTCCTCTTTCATCTTGTCCTTAGTCTGTTGCCTAAGCTTTTCATTTGCTTTTTGTAAAGGATCATTTAAGGAAGCAATTTTTTATTCATTTAGTCTATTTCATGCCTCTGCATACCAATTAAAGAATACAATCCATTGCTTTTGCAGAGTTTTTATCTATTTTTTCTAATATACCTTGCAAATAGACAATTTTATCTAAATTAAAACTCCTCCATTGTGGCCATCTTAATTCCAAACTATCTCTAGTAAGGTTAACCCATTTTCCTAAAACTGCACATGTGCTGACCCCATAATTTTTATACATAGAGTTAACTGGAGTCCTAGGAGGTGGAATCCCAGACTCCTTGTATTGAAATGAACCCATTATCTAAAAGGTACCCACCCAAGGTCTGAGACCTCTAACTAAACCCAATCCAGTTAAATTATCAAATCCAATTCAATCCTGGGCCAAGCCCAGTCTAAATATTGTTCAGATAAACTTGGAGCACTCAGAGCACAATATTAGTGGAGTTCCAAATCCTAGAGAAAACTCATCCATGACTTCCAGTTACAAACAAGAGAGCAGTGAGCATAACTGCTCCATGGGTACCTTGTCTGATTGCCCAATGTTCTTAGGGGCTGCTGGAGTTTTACTTTGGATCCCACTTCTGACACCAATCTGTCAAAAGAATAAAATTAGGCTAATTAAAGTTGACAAAGTTTAATTTAAGCAAGAAAAGAAAAATATAATAAAAACAATTCATGAATCAAGCAGCCCCTAGGGTCAGAACAGATTCAGAGGGACTACAGCTGAAAATGCATGATTGCTTAGATTTATAGATAGAGAAAAGGAAGTGAGGTACAGAACAGTGACTGCCTACGATTGGCTGAGATTCAGCTATCATCAAAGAAACACACTTCTAAGTTAGTTTTTCAATTTGTCCATGTGCTCATGTGCTAAATTAGGTTACAATTCATACATAAGAGCTCAGGAATGAGAGTATGGAGACTTTCTTGGGCCAAAGTTTTTTAGTTTGGTTTAACACCAGGAACTCAAGCTGACATCTTCAAAACTAACATCATGCCAGGGAAGGGTGTGGGATAAAGCTCAGTTAAGACACCTCAAATCTCTCCTCCCCTGTTATAAGGTTTTTTTTCTCCTGGTTAAGCATTTGCTTGGTTGCTGTAAACCTTTGACTCTCTTCCAAAGTTCCAATAAGGTTGATTCTGACCCTTTTTGACGGTTTTTTTTTTGGGTGGGGTGGTTCTGGGGAGGGATGGCCTCCAGAGGTCCCACTTCACCATTTTCACGGGTTTCACTCTCAATGATGTTTTGAACTTTTAATTATAGAGATCTTGCACATCTTTTGTTAGATGTTTTTCTGGGTTAGATACTATGTTAGATATTTTTAGGTATTTGATGTAATTGTAAATGTGGGTTTTTTTTATTAAGCCAGTCAAATTTAGCAGCAGGAGGTGTATATCAACT
>NW_007748867.1:10991-11478 GCF_000696425.1 Galeopterus variegatus
TAGCAGCAGGAGGTGTATATCAACATTAATGATTCTAATGTTAATAAATTCTGATAACCCACTACTGTTGGGCCAGCCATAAATGTGTGTGTGTGTGTGTGTGTGTGTGTGTGTGTGATCTCGTTTTCTAATTGAGAGTTACTGGTATATAAAAATATGCTTTATTTTTAAATCTAGGGATTATGTTAAGTTTACTTATTAATTCTAATAATTTCTGTGTGGATTCTTTTGGATTTTCTATGTCATCTATGAGTAACATCAGTTTTATTTTTTCCTTTCCAGTACTTATACTTTTAACTTATTTTACTTGCCTTATTATAAAGATTAGGATCTCTAGTACAATGTTAAATAGAAGTGGTGATAGTAAATACCCTTGTCTCAAGTCTGATCCCATGGGGAAATTTTTCAATATTTTACTACTAATGATGATGTTCATTGTAGGTTGGGGTTTTTTTTTGTTTTTTGTACTCTTTTTTTTTTTTTTTTT
>NW_007748868.1:0-548 GCF_000696425.1 Galeopterus variegatus
CAATCACTCTGTTATTCTGACTCAGGAATTGTTGTACCACAGAAATGATGGTGGTATTTGGTACTGAAACCAGATAAATATATACTTTTGTAGAAGATTTACCAAATATAAATTGTTCAATTATAAAAATAATTCAAAAATAAGCTTGGAAGCAATAATTTGAGAAAAGGTTAATCCCTTTGAGGTAAATCCTCTCTATGAGGGTGTGTGTGTGTGTGTGTGTGTGTGTGTGTGTAACTTTGTTTAAAACATTTAGTTTCACATAAATGCAGGCTCAGTGTAAAAACATGCTGTAGTTTGAGAAGTCCCCAAGAACACTCCGAGATTTAATGATTCATTAGCAGCATTCTCAGAACTGATTAAAGCCATTATATTCAGTATTACAGTTTATTGTGGTGTAAGAATGCAGATTAAAATCAGAATAAAAAAAAGGCACATATGGCCATGTCTAGGAGACACCAGGAACAAGCTTCCAGTTGTCCTCTCACATTGGAGTTGTACGGACAGCAGTTCAACATGCTCAGAGTATTCCATCCCCTCCAAGCTGA
>NW_007748868.1:4305-11476 GCF_000696425.1 Galeopterus variegatus
ATAATAATAATAGTAATGATAATAAGAGCTGATAGGCATTCAGTGCTTATTATGAACCAGGTCCCTGATCTAGGTCTGTACATCTGTTTGCATGACCTCAAACAACTGACTTATCTGCATTCTTGTAGTTTCTTATTTCCTATTTTGGTTTCCAACCCATTATTTGATCTCCCTCATGCAAAAAAAAAAAAAAAAAGAGTGTGTGTGTGTGTGTGTGTATTTCCTACAAAACCTATTCTGAGTGACTTTAATCTGCAATGTAGGTGACCCCTGCACTGCTGAAGGTGTATGGCCCTTACTCTCCTCAGTTTCAGTGAATCCTTGCCTCCATTTCACGTTTTCCACATGATCTACACCTTGGAACCAGAGCTGAACCCAATATTTCTAAACACCATAACCTACTGTTAGGCCTAAGATTCTGTACATTTACCTCAAATATGCCCTTGCTATAACTGTCCTTTGACCTTATACCTCTGGTTTCAAAATTTCTTTGTTTTCTTCCAGCCTGTCTGGCTTCCTTCTGTCACAAACCTGGATACTTATTTTTCACTGGCACTAATGTCTCAGCAGATTCTTTTATTCCATCCCACTAGGCCTCACCATTTCTAGGAAATCTTATAATCTTCTTCCCCTTATTAGCTGAGGACTAATACAGAAACCCATATGACCAGATGAAGTGGTGCCATGATCTCCTGAGGGGTCTAATCCTCACAGGGCTGTCAATGTACCCATCATCCTTTCACTCTTTCACGGTCTGTTCTCTGGAGCATTACCCACAGAAACGATTTCAAAACTTTCCTGCTATCCTCAAGGCTCTAACTAATGGTTATTAAACCTGCCTGTAGTTTTGAGTCACCTCGGGAGATTTAATTTCTGCTGCTTAGACTCACACCAGAGTCATTAAATAAGAATCTCTGAAGGTTGGGTCTAGGCAACAGTATTTAAAAAACTTCTTCCCAGTTGATTGTAACAAACAGCTATGTTTGAAGAACAGTGCTCATATGCATTCTCCAGTGTCTCTTTTCAGCAGAGAGATTTCATCTCCTAATCTTTCCAAAGATACTGACACTATCACATTTGAACTCCCTGTTTCTTTCCCTCAACTCTTTATAAATGTGCACTTAGCAACACTCATTCTAATCGCTCTTCATTCCCAAGATGAGATGCTTGGTCCTATATCTATGTCCAATTCCTCCAACGTTGTTCTTGAACAGTTTACTCTTATGCTCTGTGTTGGGTTCTGCCTCTGTCTCTCTCTTGTTATCTGTCTCTGACTGGCTACACATGTGTGATTCTGTGTGGATGCCTCGTTCTATCTCTGCATCTCCCTGTGGCTCTCTCTGTGACTTCACCCCTGTATATGTAGTGCTCTCTGTGTGTGTGTTTTTCCCAGTTTCTTTATACTTCTCTATCTCTTTTTTTCTGCGTGTCTTTTTCATTTTCTTTTTCTTTCTTTAAGGCAGTACTGTAGTTAATTTATCATAATGGAAAGCAGGTAATGATAACTTTCAAGTAATGGAATCTATGCTATAGTGCATTCACTTTCTGAATTTATTTCTCTCTGTCTCTGTTGCTCTGTCTCTTCCTGTATGTCTGTCACTCTCTCTCTCTCTTCTTTCTCTTCTTCTTGTCTTCATATCTCTCTCTCCTCCCACTCCAATCCTATGCTCATTCCTCATTTCTCTCTCTGTCTCTTTGTCTGTCTGTCTCTCTCTAATCTTTATATCTCTATTGGCTCTTTTCCCTAATCCTGTAGATATGCTCACCTCTCTTCCATTTAAAAACAAATAATACAACCATTGCATGATTCTAAATCTCACTGTATTTTCTTCTCATGTAAAATTTTAGAAAGAATAACCTAATATGACTATTTCCATTTTTTACTTTCATTTACTTTTCAATCAACTTCAATCTGGATTTATTCCAACTCTACCACTAAAACTGTTCTCATTGTGCTCACCAATGTCCTTTAATTACTAAATCTAATAGGTACACCTACTCATTAAGTCAAATGGTACTTTCACTCTCCAGGAAATTTGACCCTGTTAGCCAATCTTTTCTTTGTAATGTTCTTTCTTCTTTTGGCTTCCATGATATTACTCTCTTATGATTCTTCTACACTTACTATAACTGTGTCTTATTTTTTCAGTCTTTTCTTTCTATGTCTTGCCCTTACATGTTGGCGTTTTCCAGATGGTAGATTAAAAAAATATTGCCACAATATTTTTTCAGCTTGTTCCCAAAGGAAGTGGAGTCAATTTTCCCAGCCCTAGTATCTGAGCTGGCCCTGTATCTTGCTTACACTGAGAGAATATGGTAGAAGTGACATTGTTGAGATCTGCAGCCTAGACCTCAAGAGGCATTGGGCCAGCCTTCACTTTCTTGGAATGCTGACATGAGATCCCTATGTTGAGAATCAGCCTATGATAAAAGACTGTGTAAAAACTGAGCCCAGTCAATCCAGGTATCTCAGCTGAGGCCAGCCCACAGGTGATCTGTAACCTAAATGTAGCCATATAAGCGAGCCTAGGCAAGGCTGGCAGAAGGCTCATTTAGTTAACCCACAGAGTTTTGAAAAGTATCTTATTTTTGTTTTACTCTATGAAGGTATGGGATAGTTTTATGTGCAGCAATAATAAAGTGATAACTCCAGAATTTCTGCTGTTTTTAATTTCTCTTCACATTCCTAAACTATCCCAGTATAACATTTCAATGTTCTAACTACATTCTTTGTGTCTGTTACCCACATGTTTATTTTTTCAGCTCTAACCTCTTGAAGATTCCAAAGTCATAAATCCAAGTTTTAATCAATATTGATAACTGAATGTCTCACAATTACCTCTAACTCAAAACACCTAAACACTGAACAATACCATATGCTTTGTAATTGATTTATTGGTACCATTACCCACCCAGTCACCCAACTCTAAAACCTGTAAGTAATTCTTGCCTCCTTTTTTTCCCCCAAAATCTTCATCCAATCAATCTCCCAGTATAAATCTAATTTACTGAATATTTTCTGAATAGCTCCCTTTCATCGCTGTTGGTTCTCACCACTCAGATATTTGCTATCTCTTGCCAGGACTGTTGTAGTAATGTGACTGGTTTCCATGGCTTTTGTCTCAGGCCCCTTTGAATCTTCACTACACAGAAATATAACTAAATTAAATATTTGACCATGTCTCTGCCTTTGGATTCATCTATAAAATAAAATTTAATCTGTTAGCGTGACACACAAAACCCTTCAGTTTGACCCCTAACAACCTATCCATGGCTCCATGTTCATCTACCTCTATGACATTTCCCATATGAGAAATATTGAACTACACGAATTTACAAATATAGGATGAAATTTCTAAGATTGTGCTTCCAGTAATGCCTCTTCTGTGATGGAAGGGTATTTTTGTTTATTTGCTTGGTTCAGTCCTACTCAGCCTTCAAAGTGAAACTCGAATTATCTTCTTCCAGAAGCACCTAAAACCCTGCAGGATATGTTAAGACAGTTTCTTCTGCCATTTGCTCTAATATTCTGTGCATATCTGTATCATAGCAGTAGCCACAGTGGATTGGAATTACCTGACTTCCTCTCTGTCTCCCTAAATCTTCTATTAGCTCTTTGAGCATAGTTAGCACATCTTCCTCACAATTCCCAGTATCTTGCTCAGTGTCTGATTCAGAGGTATTTGTTTGTTGAATAAGTATTTATTCAACTTTTGCTTTGAATTCAACTTTCTCAGCTATTCTGTGAGGCTAGTAATATTGTCTTCACTGCATTGTTTTATAGAAAAATTGACTAGTATAAAGTAAATAGTGTGAAGTAAAATTTACAAAAATATTTGCTTTACTTCCTCTCACTCACTGATGAAAGAAAACCAGGGACTGGAGCAAAAATGAAAAGAATCTAAGCACTAGGCTTCCTAGATATAACAATGAGTTCAGCATTACAAAGATCATATTAAGAATGCAATAGGTAAATACTCTCCGTGGTACCAATAGTATTCTCTCTGAGACACCAGACAAATGGAAACAGATTCTTTGGATATGCCATTAGCCTTTGTAGAGGGTTCCACGTGTTGTAGAAAATTTGATCCACCAAGAGTCAACATTCTATATAACTGGATAAAGTTGAATTAGAAGGGGTCCAATATAGGTTGCAATAAATCATTGTTTTTTTTGGTTATTAGATTTTTTTCCCTATGCTTATTCCACTTATATTCAGTACCTTTATATTTACCTTGTTATATTTAACTCAGAACTCCTGTCTCTCAAGATGCTTTTTATATGGATTTATTTTTTTTAATTTTATTTTTGACAAATAATAATTGTATACATTTATGGGATATGATATGATATTTTGATACGTGTATATATTGTGGAATGATCAAAGCAGGCTAATTAGCGTATCCATCACCTCGAATACTTATCATTTCTTTGTCGTGAGAACATTTAAAATCCACTTTCTAGCTATTTGGAAATATACATTATTATTTACTATAGTCATACTGTTCAGTAGACAACTAGAACATATTCCTCCTGTCTAACTGAAACTTAGTACCATTCGACCAATACGTCCCCTTTTCTGTCCACCCCACGCCCACCCCTACAGCCTCTGGTAACCACCATTCTACTCTCTACTTCTATGAGTTTGAGTTTTTTAGATTTATATATAAGTGAGATAATGTAGTATTTGTGTCTCTGTCCCTGGCTTAATTCACTTAGCATAATATTCTCTATGTCCAAATTCTGTAATTTGTGACAACACATAGATGAACTTAGATCTTGATTCTTTTGTTTATTTGTTTGTTCTTATAGCTTTTAAAGTTTATTTATTAATTTTTAATTTTAATTTTAACATAGTTGATTGTACATATCTGTGGGGAACAGAGTTGAGTATCAATACCTGTGTGCAATATGTAATGCTCATATCAGGAAAGTTATGATATTCAACAATATACACTTTAATTGTTTTTTGCAGCCCTTCTTAAAGGCCAAGAAACACGGCCCTTGTAGGGAGAGGCATGTCTGGATTTGGAGATAATATGAAAGTTAGACATTTTGCATTGCTTTTATTTATGTTTAGTTTTTCTGGGAATGTATTTTGAATGTCAAATAACACTCAGAAATGGATGAAATATTTAGGTTTGTCAAGGAAGGGTTGCTTCAAACAAGTTTAGAAGCACTATTTTTAGGAACATACCTGGGGTTTTCATCCAGCTTTCAGAATCACATCATAAGATGAATGAAGAAAGACTAGAATATGTGTGAATAAAAGTATCTAGAACAAGAAAATCAATCACTTTATTAATTAATTTCACAAATATTCTTCCTTATCTTTTTTCATAAAATATTGAACAAGACAGGATCAAGAACAGAGTTTTGAGGCTGTCCACTCAGGGGCCTCTCTCCTGGTTGATAAACATCAAAAAATTGTGTTAATCGATCTTGATACTGGATTTTCAACCACTTACTAATCAGCATAATCACCACTATAAAACTAGTCCATACTCCTCCATATGTTTCCTTACTATTTTATTATGAGAAAACTTATCAAATGCTGTACTGAATTCCAGTGATAGGTTGTATTATTTATTGCTAATCTCCATCCAATAATCCCCTTAAAAATGTTTTGATTTAGCGGGACAGTATATTCATTCATTCATTCATTCATTCATTCTTGAGTATCTCATATTTGCTTTCCACTGTGATATATAGTGATATCAAAAGTTGGTCCTTGCCCTTGAATAGCTTATATTACTTAAAGAGCAATTTTCTGGAAAATGCTTTCTAAACTTAAAAATAAGTTGGCAATTTTTTTTCTCGTTGTAAATTAAGGCAAATCAGGGAATTAGACTATTTCAATTAAGCTAGGGAAATTAAAAAATCTAAGTGATAATAACAAAGCTCAAATACACATTACAGACACACACACACACACACACACACAAGCACACACATAGGATGAAGAGTGTGTGGTGGAGAAGGAACAGTCGGGTTGATGCTGGGAAAGTATAGGCTTGTCTTATTGATTGCTGAACACTAATCACCGAGCATCATCTTTTCAATGAAAGGATTTGCTTATAAGCTATTAAATTACAAAAAGGAAATAGCAGTGTGGTATAATACATTCAAATATTCATGTCAAGTCAACAGATCTATATCTATTTTATGGTAAAAATGTTTGTCAAATTCCAAATTATTGCATGTCTCATAATACATAAGTCCTCAAAATTCATAGGAATGAATTATGATAGTAGTAAATAATTATATATAACATTAACAGCTATTTAAAATGCTGGTTCATTGTTATAAAACCTTGAAGACTATTTTATCTTCTTTATAGCTGGTAGACTATTCAATCACGTATATTCTACATTCTATAAAGGTGATGAAGTATAAGGATTTCATTAAATATATTTGAGATCTACCTAATATTTTAAATTTTATAATTCTATACATTTTATATTTTTGTTAAAAATCAGAGGGTTTGAATTTGGCATGGGACATTGAGAAGTACACAAAGGCAACTGGGGAAACAGAAACAAAATTATGATTCTAACAAAAAATTTTAATAATATTCACAAAGAATATATAGAAAGAAACACAACTATGGTCTGTGAAACATCAAAGAATATAGGATACAATTAACATTTTATTTAATATTGTAACAACTTGTATATATTTGCTTATATGAGGTGTGTTAGAATTTTTGCTTCTGATTTCACTTTAAAATTAAATTCTCATACAATTCTGACTATAAGATAAATTACCAATTTTCTTTACTTTAGAAAATTATATAAGATATTTTTGGCAAGTCAAAAAAATCTGAAGTTCGGAAAGATTAGTGCTAAGTAAGCACATCCAGTTATCTTGCATTAAGTTTGTGTTTTAATTAGTTTCCTGTTAGCAGATCTTTTGAGCTATAAAAACTTTTTCTGTGTGTAATTACATGTAGGCTTTATATCCAAAGAAAATTTAAGTTCGTCTGTTGTGTATCTTTCTCCTTAATGTTTCCCTGGTTACAAATGTTATCAAACTAGTGCCCTTTAAGGAACCATGGAAAGGCTGGCAACATGCCAACCTAATTTTAAACATTTTAATTATTTTCTAGTAAGAAAGCTGTAGTCTCAAAGTATGAGGCAATATGGATTCTACATCTAAAATGTGCTCCAGT
>NW_007748869.1:0-1075 GCF_000696425.1 Galeopterus variegatus
GCCAATATGTCATCAAAGCCTCAATAAAGAACAACTAGATGGCTGATCCTCACGATTTTCCTTATGCTTCTGTTTTAACTAACATTGCAATTGGTGTTTGAATAAAAACACTTTTCTATGTGTGTGTGTGTCACTTTTTACTTATGCATGGTTCTCTAATTAGCGGGGTCATCATGCTATAATATACAGCATCTTAAGATTAAAAAGAGCAAAAAAGACAAGAAATTGCTCGTGTTAAAAGGTTTAAAACTAGGTGGAAAACAGCCAAGGGAAAGGCTTTAAAATGCTGGCTATCATAAATCTAAGAATATAAGTTATATTATGGTATAATTTTCAGATTATTGTCTGTACTTCCAAGACAGAAGGAGCAGTTACATTGCCGCAGAACTTTCCCAGATAGAATTTGGGAATGGAAGCTGCAGAAGTAATCTTTCTGTGAAGAAATGGCCTTTTTGACCTAATTGTGGGGTCTTTCTCTCTCTTTTCTCTCTTTTACCACTTGGAGAAAAGCTGCACGGGAAGCAAAAATTCCTCTTCTCATTGTGTTTTGCACATTGTCAGAATTTATTAACACAGTATTTTCAGAAGAATGACAGGGTTATTAGACACTTCATGGCAAAAACTCAAAAACAATTCTGCATCCTGTTTGGTCAAAACTTGTAAAATTTTCAAGAACTGCAAAAGCAAAGTGGTCTTCCAATGCATGTGTTAAATGCAGATCTGCCAAGATATAGAATTGAGATAGGCATTGAAAAATTGTGAGTCAAGTGTATGTTATGAAATTATATTATGCATTAACATGTTTGGGATAGATGCTATTATAATTTTTGATAAACAAAGGCTCGCAAAAATATATGAATACTTTCATCTAGAAGGTCAAACCTATAGACATCCCATATAGAAAATGATCTGTGTTTGTGCCACGCCAGAAAAATCAGTCAAATATTTTTCTTAAATAATAAAAGCATATTTTAAAAAATGTAGTCAGTAAGTAGACAGATATTTTTCCCTTGTGTATTCAGAACCATATTCTGACTTTTTTTTCTATATTTGACTGATGGTTTCATTGAATTGA
>NW_007748869.1:2621-3823 GCF_000696425.1 Galeopterus variegatus
ATTAGTCTTGATCACAAAGTCTAGACATTGTGACAGCTGCTAGAAGAGCAAAGATAAATATGCCTTAGTCTCTATCATCAAGGAGTATGAGGCAAACAGAAGATGAAAGATATAAAATTTTTAAAAATCTGTGCAAATGAGTCATGACTGTATGACATCAGCCTGTGCACATTAAAATCAAGTTCAAACAAGAGAATGGGCAAATGCACCAGGGCTGGAAAGCAATGGAAATGATCAGAGAAGCTTCAAAGATGTGGTGTTTTGTTTGTTTGTTTTTGAATGGAAATCCATACAAGCGTTTGGCCCGCCAAGAGAAGAGCACACTAGGACAGAGAAAGTTGAGTTAGTTTTACCATTATTGTCTACAGAACAAGAGCACAGTTTCAACTCTGGGTTGAAAGAGTAAGAGAAAACTAGGGGTAAAAATTTGAACTAATGTAAGATGATCATAGGCTTATGTCTGCAGCCAAGACTAGCCATATGCCGAAATTATGAAATAATTGATTTTCTCTTGGTATCTCATCTTCAGCTCCGTCAGTTATACTTACCTTTTACATCAGGTTACCCAGATTTCCATGCCAACAACAATGTCATACTCTGTCATCTCCCTTCAGAATTGCTTGTGTTTTGACTCTCACCCTATCCCATTTCTTCTACTTTGTGCTCCATTGCTTCTCACTTAGTGGTTGATGAAAAGCAATCTGATAAGATAATTCTTACTAAGGTTTAATTACTTAACAGCTTTAGTATTAAATCTCCAAGGGTATTTGGNCTCATAAGCAAGAACTAGTTAAGAAATGAAAGTATGACTCAAAGAGTGGTTCTAGGAAGAATACAGATGAAAATTAATTTAGAATTACAAAAACTCCAAAAAAAGAAAAACTAAATAGAAACTTAAGTTGTTTACAGGACCAAAAGGTATGAAAAAATGTGTTTACAGAACTAAGAGATATGAAAAGATATATTAATTAGCATATATGATATAATTAATATATAACANTGAAGGGCCCGAGGCACAGAGAGGGTAAGCAGTTGAGTCAGGAGAGCAGCTGCCTGGCTGCGGGAGCTACAGGTTTATCCAGGACAATAAGCAGTGATGATTCCCGGTGGGGCCTGGCTGGGTGTGCAGCTGCTGGCCTGGGTCCTGTTTGTCCTCACAATAAACCCCCATTAATGAGGGAAGCACGATTGGTCTCCCTTGC
>NW_007748869.1:5844-6643 GCF_000696425.1 Galeopterus variegatus
ATGTTACTGATCATTGAAATACAGAAACAATAATTAAGGAGGAGGGATTCAGGATGTATTTTTGCAGTATGATCCTTAGGATGAGGTGGCTTTCTTTAGCCTGGCAAATACTCCATTGAGCTCAATGACCAGTTGTTCCTTAAGTATGGTTCCCAGACTAGCAACACTGGCATTTAACAACTTCCCAGCTCCTACTCAGGCTCAATCAGGTGTGGACCAGCTGTCTGTGTTGTAACAAACTCTCCAGATGATCCTGAAGTATCTTAAAGTTTGAGAACTGCTATCAGTGGAATAGAATAAGGTCATAAATTACATTTAATGACTATCTTTCCTTACATAGTCCCCATGCCCAGCTGGATATATAATTTAGAAGTAAAATCACAATCCAGATTATTGGCAATGTTTAGTAATTCCCCATTGCAGGTTGAATTTGGCATGAGCTGCTCTGCTTTTAACAAAATTGGATTACTCTTCTCTCNGTTTGAACCAGGAGAGTGGAAATACCACAAAATTGGTAATAGACTCTGACATTGCATTAAGTGAAAGTATGGTGTTTTCATAAAAAGAAATAATTGTTTTAATTTACACAATAACATATCATCTAGAGGAGTTAGTTTTGGAAGCATTATTGTACAAAGAACTTAAACTGTAGCAATGGTGAAGAAGTGGAGCAACTGACAAATTGATTTGAAAAAGAGAAATACATAAAGAGAAAAAGGATGCTAGTCTTCAAATATATAAAGAGTTTGTATGCTTCAAAGAAGAAATAGATTAGCATTAAGTGGAGAAAGTTATAGGA
>NW_007748869.1:8826-9089 GCF_000696425.1 Galeopterus variegatus
TTATGTAGCAGTGACCTCCAGTCATCTGATCAAATTTTGGGTTACTTACTGGCTATAATCACATACGTTCTCATCTCTTATTTGAACAAATCATACAGAAATTGAATACAAATTTTTATGAACACTAGCAATATGTTCACTTCTCTGATAATTTTGACATTAAAATTACATCTTAATAATCACATCCTTAGGCTTTGAAGACTCTTAAGATATTAAAGCAAAAATTATCCTAAGCAGTTAGATTAGAATGTATTTAAAGATTA
>NW_007748869.1:11080-11475 GCF_000696425.1 Galeopterus variegatus
TAAATTCTGAAACTAGATTTAGAGTGCAGACTGTTTATTTGGGAGGATGTCACAGGAAGCATCTGCACATGAGTGGAAACGTAAGAGCATGAGGAGAGGTATTTTAGTTTTCTGCTACTGTACAATAAAACACTTCAAATTTAGTGGCTTAACGTGACAACCATTTATTATATCTAACAATTCTGTGTGTTGCCTGCGATCAGCTTCTTGTTTTTTTCAGTTGGTCTGACTGGGGATCTCTCACAGGAGCGTAGCTGATAGTGTCTGGGGCTGGTACCTTAGAAGGATGGCTGGATATGCGAAGACTGGAATGTGTGCTCTCCATTTCTCTCTCACTGAATGTGTGTATGCATGCCAAATTTTAAGACCTCTTCTGTAAGCTCTCTGCATAATCT
>NW_007748870.1:0-6482 GCF_000696425.1 Galeopterus variegatus
TATATATATATATATATATATATATATATATCCTTTCTGCAAGCTCCCCTCTCCACTCTGCTCCTGCATAGATATGGTCCCATGGTCCAACAATCCTCCTTATCAAACAGAACAGGTAAATTTCTTGCTTATTTCTGCATAGCAGGTTTTAATTCTCTGCCAGCCCATGGAATATAGAAACAAGCCAATTGCATTCTCCTGTGGGAACCAGGAAACATCTCACCCTACTGATAGTGCTAAGTCTGTCTTCCACAGCCGCAGGTTGTTCATTCTGTTTCTGTGTGCAACCTCTGCCTGGTCCTGCATGGTATGTGGTGTCCTCCTCCCCCAGACTGCTAGTATATGTGACTAATAAACTACTGTCCATCTCATCTGTCCAGAGTTGGTTGTTGTGTGTTGAACCATTCCCATAACCCTAGGGCAGGAATTCCTTCATCACCAATGGAGTGAATGAAAGGTGCTTAAAACATTAAACCGGGTTTGAAGAATACAGGCATTAGCCTAAACAGAAAAGTGAGAAGGCATTCTGAATGAAAAAAAGAAGAATGGAGGTAGGTGTTGAGCTAGGGCTGGGTCTGGTGCTCACAGACCCCTCAAGCCCATTCACAGACTGGGTCACAAGCCCCACACACAAGGCTGGGTCACCAGACCCCTCACATGCAGGTCTATGAGCTAGGTAACTGGCATAAAGGCCCTTGGAGGTGTAGGTTTGAGAGCATGGCCACACGGGGCAGACACCTGAGGCAGTCGATGCCAGCCAGGTGGCAGTGCCACTGCATGTACACTAACTCACCCACACACAACTTATTTACAAAGAATACACTGCACCACCCCAACTGGACCTAAGGCGAGAGGGCCTGATCAAACTATTCTATTTTCCCCAAAATCCACCCCTTCAGGGTCCCTCACCATACCATCTACATGTTCAGAATCTTCCATGATGTTCCTCTAGTGAGGATAGACAACCCTTACATTCACATATTACATATTCCATCCCAGTCCCAAAAGTCTTTAGCTTGTGGCAGCACCAACTCAAAAGTCCAAAGTCTCATTTGAGACTAAAAGCAAAACTCCTTTCAGCCATGGACCTGTAAAGAGTCAAAAACAAGTTTATCTACTTCCAAGATACAGTGGGACAGACATTGGGTACACATTCCCATTCCAGAAGGGAGGAATAGAAAGGAAAAACAGGCCCCAAACAAATCCAAAACCCAAACAGGGCACACATTAAGCACAATGGGTACCTGGATCCCTAAAGCATTGGTCAACCTTGCTCCTACAGCTCCGCCAAGTGCAGCCTATTGAGCTGCCCTGGTGCCTGCAGCTTTCACAGGCTGGTGCTGCACACTGCCAGCAGCCCCACCGTTCTGGGCTCCTGGTGGCAGTCCCACCATCCTGGCTCCTCTAGACATTTCCTCAATGGGGGTTCTCTGTGGGGGCTCTGACCCCAATTTTCTGCTCCACATTGCTCCGTAGATGACCTCCATAGTGGCTTCACCCCTGCAGCAGGCCTCCGCCTGAGTCCTCCAGCTTTTTCATACATTTTCCGAAATATAGGTGGAGGCTGCCACGCCTCCACTGCTCTCACATACTGCTGGCCTGCAAACCTAACACAACGTGAATGCCACCAAGGTTTTCAGCTTTTGCTCTTTAGAGGTGCTGAGGCAGGATTGCTCAAGCCAGAGTGTCTGGGATGCAGGGAACAGTTTGCTGAGGGCAGCAGTGCCCCAGGTCTGTCCTCCAGAGAAACTTAGTTCTCCTAGGTCTCTGTGATGGGAGGAGCACTCTCCCAAACTTCTGAAATGCCCTCAGGGCCTTTTTCAATGTCGTGGCTGTTAGCATCTAGCTGCCCCATCCTTGGCCCCTAAATTACTTGAATCAGCTCAGCTTACACCAGCTATTCACTCACAGTCTCAGGCAGTTCTGCAGCATTCTGTTCGCCCACAGTTTGAGCAACTGCATTCACTTGGTCACTCTTTTCTTAGGTTTATATGGCACCCAGCCAGCCATTGGCTTTAAGTGGCACCCTCTGAGCTTTCTTGGGTTTAAGTGGCACCCGGCAAGCCATCTGCCTTCATACAAATGTGACATGCATTTACTCCATCATCTCCAGAGCACGTTACACCATCCGCCTGTAGGTCCCATAGCTGCAGCAGCCAGGGGCTCTCCTTGTTTCTGCTGCTTTACAGTCTCCCCAATGATAGGTTTTGAACATAACCAGCACCATTTTAGGCAAGGCCAAGCACAAGATGGCCACCAGCCCCTGCCTCTGTTTCTTTGTGAGAAGCCTCGTGACTTCTGTGAAATAGAAACCCTTTTGGCTTCCGTATAGGCACAATTTTCTACCCTGGCTGCATCAGCCAAGTGGAGCTTCCGCACTAGTGTAAGGCTCCTACTTGATTGCATCAGCCACCCCTGGCACCCTACAGCCTATATAAGCTCTCCCACACCGATGCTTGGTGCTGTTCTCCACTTTGAGGGCAGCCCTGGCTGCTGCTCTCCATTTTGAGTGCAGCCTGGCAGATTCCTTTCCTTTAATAAAGCTTGATAGGTACCTTGTATTTTGGCTCACTTTCTTTCACCTAAGTCAACCAGTTTGTCCTAGGTAGACAGGACATAGGTGGTGAGTTGGGTCACCTGTGGATCACCCACCAGTTGTCTGTCTGGTCCCATAGGCTGCTCATGTTTCAATTTCTCATGAACAACAGGTCGTGCTTAGAGATGCACAGTTTCCTCCAACTCACCACTGGTGTGAGAGGCAGGAGTGGCCAGTCACTACACGTTATCCTCCAGGACAATCATTTGTGCTTCCAACAACTCTTGCTTTCTGCCACAAATCTCAATCAATTTGCAGCATAGTGAGCAGTAGCCAGGTTCCAGTCAGCAGAAAAGTGGACACGGCACACCACATGCTCAAGGATAGACACATTTCTTCTTCCTCCCAAGGGGTTTTCTGCCATAGTGCCTGGTCTATGCTGCCTTGCAATATGGTCAGCAGCAACCAGATCCTGGTCAACAGGAAGGTGGCCATAGGGCAGAACATATTCAAAAGTAGCCACATTTCCTTCTACTTCCAAGGTCTTTTTGGCTCCCGTACCTGCTCAGAATCCTGCTACAACTACCCCAATTGTTGAGCTAGGGCTGGATCTGTAACTCACAGTCCCCTCAAGCCCGTTCACAGACTGGGTCACAAACCATTCACACACAGGTCTATGAGCTAGGTGACCGGCAAAAAGGTCCTTAAGGCCACAGGTCAGAGAGCATGGACGTGCGGGGTGGACACCTGAGGCAGCTGATGCCAGACAATTGGCCGTGCCACACATGCACACTAACTCCACCCATACACAATTCATTTACAAAGAATGCACTGCACCACCCCCAACTGGACCCAAGGGAAGGGACCCTGAAGGGGTAGATTGTTGGGATGATAGAATAATTTAATCAGACCTCCTCGTCTTGGGTCTGGTTGGGGATGGTGCAGTACATTCTTTGTAAATAAGTTGTACATGGGAGGAGATAGCATATCTGCATGGCACTGCCACATTACTGGGGACTACTGCCTCAGGCATCCACCTCACATGGCCATGCTCTCGAACATATGTCTCAAAGAACCTTTTTGCCAATTACTTAACTCAGAGACCTGTGTGTGAAAGGTTTGTGACCCAGTGTGTGAATGGGCTGGAGGGTCTTTGAGCTCTAGACCCAGCCCTAGCTTGAAAGTAGGCATGACCATGGTGTATTTGTGAGTGTCTGGCTATGATAAGGGCTACTGCTACGATAATGTCTTGAATCCTGCTCACAGCACCAATTGTCTAGCTCTTAATCCTGTTTGTGATGCCAATTGTAAAGCTAGGCGACCATACTAATTATCACGGCTCTTTTACTTGCCAGTAATCCTGCACCAAGTGGGAAGATGGTTGAGCTAGGGCTGGATCTGGTGCTCCCAGACCCCTCAAGCCAATTCACAGATTGGATCACAAGCCCTTCACATTGTAGGCTGGGTTATCACATCCCACACATGCCAGGCTGGGTCACCAGACCCCTCCACACAAGCTTATGAGCTAGGCAACTGGCCACACAGTCCTTGGAAGCTGCAGGTCTGGAAAAACATGGCCATGCAGAGTGGGCACCCGAGGCAGTAAAACACAAGCCAAAGCAGTGCTGCAGTGCAGGTACATGTACTCTACCCACACACACAATGTTTACCCAACAACCCTGAATTGGCTCCAAGGCGAGGAGAGCCTGACCAAATTGTTCCATTTTCCCAACAATCTACTCCTTCAGGGAACCTCACTGTACAATCTATGCATTCAGAATCTTCCACCATGTTCCCTTAGTGAAGATAAATGACCCTTATATTGACATAACCTATTGTCCATTCAATATAACTTAAAGCTTCAAGTTCTGTCCTTTTAACTATCAGCTGCATATGTCTGGTTAGTAGTAATCATTAGTGTGATCCTCCATGCACATCCTGCAGTCATACTGATGGGCAATTCAATGCATATTCAGCAGGCCTACACATTGATCACGCGATTCTTGTACAGTGTCTGCAGCCAGGACACTTAGCCAAGGCATCGACTTCATCATTTCCTGGACTGGCTAAGGGGAAGTGTCCTGTGACATGGACAAGCGTTAACTTTCTCATGACCCAATTCCCATAACCCTTGCCAAATGGCTTGTCCCCACAGGGGTTGGTGGCCTACCATCCACGTTGATAATTCCCAGTAGAAATCCAAAGGGTTAAACCTTTGTCCACAGCCCAGCTGTCAGTACAGATGGTTAATGGCTCAGGCTCATTTTTTGTCACCATCCGTACTGCTCTCAATTCAGCCTATTGACTGCTTTGCCCTGTACCATTTTCATACCACATGGTATCCGTTAAGGGCTGCACAGCAACCGCTGTCCATGATGCTAAAGGTCCCATGCTAGAGCCATCTGTATACCAAGCTTTCTCTGTGATAAATCCCTGTCCCTCATGGAAAGGTGTAGCCTCCACCTCCATGGGTAATGGTCGTGTCAAAGTTTCCTCCACAACCCCTACTGGTCATAGCACAGTCTGAAACTCTTTGGACAGAGGACTGGTTGACACAGTGCTCCTTGGTTCTACATATGCTCCCCATTTAGACAAAGTGGGAGTCTGAGCTACACCCATTTTAGGGCAGGTTGCCCTCGAGTGCAGCCTACCTCTTATGGGGTATGTCGTCCTTACTAGGACTTTGGTAGTTCCTGTGATAGCTTCAGTGACTATCAAGGCAGAATACACAGCTGCTAACTGCTTTTCTATTTGTGCCCTTCCTGAGCTAAGACCAGAATCCTACAGGTGTGTGGAATCTGTGTTGTCTTTGCAACAAACTGCATCCTAACAGCTCCTGGGTTATATGTACATCTAACTCAAATGCCTTAGTGGGGTGGGCCACTTGAAAAGCTTGTCCTTGCTGTATTGCCCTTTTTGAGCCTGATAAGCTTGTTCTATCTCCTCAGTCCAATCCCAGAGGGCTCTTTACTTTGTTAGTTCATATAGTGGGTGTGGCACTTGGTCCATATGGGATACAAAATCTCTCCAATACCCCAAAAGTCCCAAATATGTCTGTAGCTGAGCTACTGTTGTGGGCCGAGGGTATGTCTGTATCTTTTCTATAATAGCTTCTGGGATGACCCTCATCTTACCCGCCCAGACCACTCTCAGAAATTTGATTGTCAGCCCAGGTCCTTGCACTTTGGCTGTGTTCACGGCCTACCCACATTGTTCCAAATGACTTAGCAATGTTCGAGCTGCCTGGGTTAAATCTGCAAGAGAATCAGAGGTTAGTTACACCTCATCAATGTAGTGAAACATTGTAACCGTGCCAGGCCTAGTCCACTTGGCTAGGTCTCCAGCCACCAAACCACGACGATGGTTGGGCTATGCAGATAACTTTGGGGCAATACTTGAAAGGTCTACTGTCTTCCTTCCCATGTGAACGTGAGCCGATCTTGGCTATCAGCTGAGATTGGAATGGAGAAAAAAGCACTTGCAGGGTCCAATACATAATGATAAGTCCCCAGCTGAGTCATCAGCTGATCCGTCAAGTCATGAACTGAAGGCACAGCTGCATGCAAAGGAGGCACTAATTTGTTCAGTTCTCAATAATCTGCATTCATTCTCCAGGTACCATCAGGCTTTTTCACGGGCCATACCAGACCATTAAATGGGCTCTGAGCTGGATGAATAATGCCAAATTTTTCTATTTCCAATATAGTGGCACTTATATCTACATGTCCTCCTGGTAGGCGATACTGCTTTACATTAACTACACATCTTGGCTTGGATAACACCTGTGGGTCATGTTTAGCATATACTCATAACACAGGTTTTACTGTCCATAGTCACAGCTAAACTCTCCAACTGTTGTTTGCAGGTGCAAAGCATAAAGTACCTCCATATCCAAGATGTATTCAGCTACAGGAGATATATACACAGTATATACATTAAGAGGTAA
>NW_007748870.1:8193-8816 GCF_000696425.1 Galeopterus variegatus
GCTTGTTTTTTAATACAATTAGTTAAAGAAAGTTTCTATTCCTTTTGTTTTACAATAATTATCATAGCTTTCTATGAAAAGATGGGCATTCTTACCCAAGGGGAATTTACTGGCAATAATCTCTCTGTAAAGCATCTTTGTATTAGTCAAATGCCCACATGGAACATGTGCTTTCAAATACTTTAGATCCCCAAACTACAGAAATTGCTGTTTTATAATTGTTTTGTAATTAGACATCAACATAATTACATTAAAAATACAGATAAAAACTTAGGAACTGTAGCTCTCTCATGCGAGAGGCATTTTGGCTCTACATTTTGTGCTCTTTTTTGTTAGTGTTATTTTGGTGAGGATAAACACAGACATTGTCATAAATTGGACACCTCTGGCATATGAAAAGCATCTATCTTTTGGTTTTGTTTTCATTTGAAAGATTATGTTATAGGTTGAAGTGTCGAATATATTTTGGTATGTATTCAAGTGTAATTTATCTGTTTTCTTTCCATCTATACTAGAATCATAAAGTTGAATATCACATTAAAGTCTGTATTAGTTATTCAGGTGATATAATTTTTTTTTCTTTTTTCTGTTTTTTTTTTTTTTTTTTTTTTTTTTTTTTTTTA
>NW_007748870.1:10127-11474 GCF_000696425.1 Galeopterus variegatus
TTTTTTTTTTTTTTTTTTTTTTTTTTTTTTTTTTTTTTTTTTTTTTTTAACACAGAAATACCCCGGAGCATTAAATCTTTTCTGTATTCATCCTGGTTACTAGAAAAAAAGAACTTTGTAGTGGTTGCTTGAAAATGAAAACTGCTGGGAACTGAGGGAGAGAAGATGTGTGCAGTTCTTTGTCCTTAGTCTCAGCTTGTGGGGCACACAATTCTACCATGAAGAATGAGTTCTGTGGGATTTTTATGCCTTTATTATAGAAAATAGAAGTTTGAACTTGGGGATATTTTCCCCTTTTTTATGACATTGTAATGTTCTGGACAGATAAATTTCAAACTCTAAGGAGCAATCTAAAACCTTTGAAACATAAAGACTGAAAGTAACAATAAGTTACAAACAAAAGAAGCTTTGTAAACTCTGCAGTAGGAAGTCAGTTCATCACATTACCTTTCATATTCCTCTTCAAAGCAGTCAAACCTTCCCAGTCTGAATATATTGTTAATAAAATATAGCACCAATTCCCCTGACAATTTATTGAACTACAATAGCCTTCTGTTATTACCAAAAGACTTTTCAAGAAACCTCAAGCCCAGGTGCAACATGCCCATGGTGGAGGGAGGTAGGGGGAGGTGGATGGGGGAAACAGGAATAAAGGAAAATATGTGGGAACTAAATGAATGCTCTGACCGAGGACATAAAGGATCTCATTCATAAGTCAATCTTGCCAAATGAGCAAATCGCAGGTTTAACAGGACAAATTGAGTTTGCTGCTCACTCTAACCTAGTGCACCATCCCTAGGACTGTTACATCCACTGGTATTGAAGAAAGCTTTCACATTTACCTTTGGAGATAAAAGGAGTAATGGATAGAGTTATAAACAGATCTGCTTCTGGAGGCAAGAGACAAATAGTATCACAGTATTGGGAAAAAAGCCATTTTCAATGATCAATTATTGATAGCTTTAGGAATGGCCAGTAAGCATCTTTGGCAACATAACTGCATTTAAACAATACTTACCGTCCGGGTGGAAATAAAACTGATTGAAGTAGTTTGAATTCAGCAGGAAAGGAGACCAAAGACGACAAACATCTCCAGGCAACAGGTTCTTGACCTCGTTAGTTAGGAATAGAAAATATCCTGTAGAAAACTCCAAGACATAACATAATTAGACTTATGTTTAAAGTATCACAGTGGTTTAGACTATAAGGGCACAAGAAAAGAAGGAAGGCAAGTTGAAAGATACAGCAATATCCATATGCAAGAATGTAGTGATTTGAATTAGAAGGGTTACTATGGATGGGGTCAAGTAAACAAATTTACGATGAATTTGATTTGAAGGTATGATT
>NW_007748871.1:0-1384 GCF_000696425.1 Galeopterus variegatus
AAAAAAAAAAAAAAAAAAAAAAAAAAAAAAAAAAAGGAAAAGTCATTTTGGTGGAGTTTTATAGTTCCATGGATTAGGAGCTGCCTTTCATAGAGACTTCTTTCCCTTACACATTGTCCCTTCTAAAATGTGCTACTCTCAAACTCTTTTAATTAAGGGACGTGTGGTAGGGGTGAAATAAAATACGTTGCTGATGATGATTTGGTAAAATAATTAGTAATAATGAATAGCCAAACACTGCTATTTCCATTGAACGTATTATTTGGTCCTCACAGGTGATATATGAGATAGGTATTATTATTATTTGCATTTTGTAGATGAGAAAACTGAAGATAAGAGAATTTAATTAAAGAGGCTGGAGAGGTGGGATTAGAAATTTAGACCTAGCCAATCAGATTTCTGGGCACATGTTCTTAAGTTAAAGTGCCTGAATTGTTTAATGAAGATGGCAGTGTCTGCTGCATGGGGCTGTGACCAGATGGAACAGAGTGAGGTGATGATACCTAACTAACACGATTGTCTGGACTCTTGTAGTAAACACTGCAGCAGTCAGCAGAGTCTAGGAATAGGAAAGAAAAGGAGCAAGGACTTAGCAGTATTATCCAACACTTCTAACTAGAAGAAGCAAAGGCTTCTTTAGAATAAAATGTCCTTAGAATGGAAGGAAGCCTTTCTCCAGGTTACACCAGGGACTTCTACAGAAAATGTCTTTTTTCTAATTGCCTACTTTCCAAGGCACCTTTCATCTACAACTTGGTCTTCAGACTGCATATGTCTCAAAACAGAGAATGACCTTTGCAGATAGCTCCCCTGGGATGAACATTAATTGACACCTATTGTAATTTTGACTGGGCTGATCACCCCAACTGGACTTACGAAATCAAGTTTCTGGATATGAGCAGAGAAGTCTGGGTCTTGATCTCTGGTGACTTACTAGAAACCTTCCCATTTGTGAGAACTTGCTCACATAGGGGTTTTTATCCTGCTTTTGATGTTCTGCAGGTCAAAAGAATGTGTTTCTAATCTTGTAGGAAACAAAAACAAAATACACACTTTGGGAAATATGAATTTGGTTTAAGTACTTGCTGCAGCCTTGAGTGGGGCTCCGAGAATCATCCAATGTAACCCTAAGCCTGCTTTCTATTCACACATGTCAATTTAAGCATCTTACTGGAGCACTTTTTGTCAATTCTTTTGAACAAGCTTAATTACTTTCATAAAGGAAGCTGGTTACCAGAATACATTTTGGCCTAGAAAAGTGGTTCTCAAACTTGGCTACACATAAAATCGCTCCAGGAACCTTTCCACAATGGGAATGCTCAGGCTAAATCCCATACTAGTTTAATCAGTATCCTCTGGGGTAGAACCCAGTATTTTTTTTCCC
>NW_007748871.1:2348-4196 GCF_000696425.1 Galeopterus variegatus
AGTTAAGTGAGAGAAATAATGACCTGAACGTATTCAGAATATATCTTGTTTAATTGTCTTAGTAACACCTTTCACATTATTAGAAAAATGTGAAACTAACTGATCTTTTTTGTTGTTTGTCTTCTCTTATAAAGAGGTTAAAATGTGAAATAAAAAATAATAAAGATAGCTTTGGTTAGTTTTTCTCATTATACATTTTTGGAGTTTTGGCTGTTTATTATATTTATTTGCAAATTTGGTTTTGGAAAACAAATATAAGTGGATCTACAGTAATGTAAGGGAACTACATTCTTGTAGCTCTGGCATGGACTTTATAATTCTAGACAAGCTATCAAAGTAACACTTAGTATGCAAATGTCAATTTATGCCTACGTTTTTATAATGATTTAGTACAATGATAAAACTTGCATATATGCATATTTATATACAAACATTACTATTCTTTATTAATTTCTCAATGTATTTTCTATATATTTTAATATTATTTTAATGAAATAATCAGGGCTGCCATGTTGCAAAATTCCAGGTTACATTGTTTATATTGTTGACTAGGTGAATGGAGCCTTTTAGAGTTATACAAAGAAAAGTCTTTCCAAAAGATGTGATGATAAGTAATAATTATGTTTTGTTTGTTTGTGTGTCTTATTATTGTTTTTTTTTCTTGAAAAATGATAGTTGACACACCCTTTCTTAACTCTCCCACTCCTTCTCAATTAAAAGCAATACACATATATTCCTCAATGACTGTCAATTACAAAATCTAAAAATGCTGATGATCAGTGACTGCCTTCAATTCACCTCCCTAGCTATCTTTGGATTCTGAGAATTCAGCTTCTTAAAATATCTCCCTTCAAAGTCCACGTGAACTCTTCATCACTTGGTACTTCGACTTTTGCATTCTCATATTTCGTAACCTCTTTGACTCCCCACTGTTGGGCACTTCTCTTTCCTTAATGTCATAGCATTGTTCTTTTTTCATTCTGTTCTCAAAATACCATCTCAACTTATGTCTCTTTCTCCTTCTCTTCTTGCTCTGTACACACAACAATCATTACCACTCTTTTACTTCTCAAGGTTTTATTCATCTGCTTAAGTACAGAAAATTTCTCTGTAGAGACTTCTAAAATTTCTTTCTAACCTCAACCTTTCTCCTAAACTTCACAATCCAATTCTGGTTGCTTTCTAAAAACCTACATCTACCAAGCTCTTTTGTCTTGTATTGAACCTAAACTAACCTGAGAATTGTTTATTGAGTTGAGCAAAAATTATGTCACATGCAGGTAACAATTGCCTCTATTGAAAGTGATGGTGCTGCATCAAGATCCAGTGGAAAGAAGAGTAAACTGAGAAGTCACAAGTCTAGAACACATCTTAGCCACCTGCATGTGAGACTTTGCACACACATCTGACCTAAGTTCCTTTTCTGTCGTGGGAAAACTGGTTAATTGGCAAAATGAACTCTGAATGGATAACTCTCATCTTGGACCTATTAATATTATTTTAGAGAATTAGAGATTATTTTCCTGCTCTGAGTTAACTATTTTTATTATCTGTTCTATCCTACTTAGTCATCTCTCATTTTGTATTAATAAACTAATAGGCACATAGTAGTCTTTGGATTAGTTTAGCTTCTCCTCAAACTTTCTTTTATAGCAGTAGAATTGGTTGAACCTTGTGTAATAGGATAATAAACATACACTCCAAAAATTCTTAGAAATATTTTGTTCATTTCCTTACTTGAGAAGTGTTCATAGAATCATCTTCTATCCTATATTTTCCAGGAAATTGAAAATGGAAAATATACATATGTATATAGTGAGTAGGCTGAGTTGGACCCCTGAGTTTTTA
>NW_007748871.1:5135-6650 GCF_000696425.1 Galeopterus variegatus
GAAAATGGAAAATATACATATGTATATAGTGAGTAGGCTGAGTTGGACCCCTGAGTTTTTAGTGAGTAGTCACTTCCAGCACTATGGTCTTATACCACACTATCCACTGCCCTCTCACGCCTCTTTACTTTGTTAAAATGTTACCAATTGTCACTGATTTGCTGAAGAAGGTGCCAAGCCAGGCATATTTGCCTTTTAACAAGAGCAACCCAAATGTCGGAAATGCTTTATTTTTCAACTTTTTCACCTTCTTTTGCCAAAGTTTGCCACTGGGATTTCTGACCAGCATCTTAAATTTCATGTGAAATAATGCAAGTAACCAGATAACAAATGGGAATTACATGCACCAAGGAGGAATAATTATTCTAAAAACCTTACCAGTTCTGCAATACCAGTTTTCCTCAAGTGTTTAAAAGAACAAAAAGAATAGTTTTATTAATCAGAGAGGAATGCATTACAACAGGCTTTTTATCCTCANTTCTAAAAACCTTACCAGTTCTGCAATACCAGTTTTCCTCAAGTGTTTAAAAGAACAAAAAGAATAGTTTTATTAATCAGAGAGGAATGCATTACAACAGGCTTTTTATCCTCAGATAGTTAAATAACTTCTATCAATCCCCTAAGCAGGTGGTTACTGACTCCCTAATTGTGAATATATTTTTCCCTGAATAATAGCCGAGTTACCATGTTATTCTTCTCCTTTATTTAACATTATTTAATGAGCCTCAGTTATGTGAAATGCTTTATATTCCCAAGAAATTCTCTTTTTCTCGGCCTATTCCTTTTGCTTCACTTCTAGCTATGCAAGAACAAATGGTTTTTACAATAGCTATATAGGGGCCCTTGGGAAACTCTATCCTGAGGAAAGACCATATTCTGTTTATTAATGAATGGTTTGGAGAGGAAGAAGACACCATCTTATTTTCAAGAGTGAGTGATATGCACTAGACAGACAAAATTATTTTAAAAATTTCATAAACAGTGTTAAGAAAAAATAAAACACCAAAACAAAAGAAATTTTTGCCTGCTTTTCACTGTAGAAATCTTTTGGTGTTTATTGTACAAAGGAGGTCCTTGGACAAGGGGCTTGTTGTTAATTTCAAACTCAGCAGACAGTAATCCCTTTCATAGTTTGTTTTACTAATATAATCAGATTAGCTCGGGAAAGTTAAGTACTGATAAACACAGTCATTAACATAGTATGATTATACTCTAAGGTAATATTGAAGAAATCAGATTAATAAAATCGGCAAATTTATAAACAGACTGCATGGGAGGTATTGTTAATAATTTATGATGAATCCTTACAGAGCAAACCTGTAAATCTTTCATGACAGGACTTCAGTATAGTTGCTACATTTATGCCCCATTCTTGGTTTTCCAGAGTTCTAAGCGGCTGAAAGTCACATCTTTACCTGCTTCTCTTAAAGACTAAATTAACAACACTTTTTTTAAAAAAATTTTTATTTTGTCAATATACAATGTGGTTGATTATTATGACCCATCACCGAAACC
>NW_007748871.1:11101-11474 GCF_000696425.1 Galeopterus variegatus
TTAATTTTTTCTAAACAAATGGTGGTTGGTGCATGTGATATGACAACCTCTGCTGTTTCCTGTTTTTAAGTCTGAGTGGTAAACTTAATAAAATCATGCAGCATATTTTATTATGCTCTTAAAATCCTCCCAAACCTCCCACATTTATTAAATAAATTTTTATGATCATTCTATAAGACAGATAAGGCAACGATAGAAGTGAGACAAGTGAAGCCTATTTAAGATTATGTCAAAATTGAGTTTTGCATATGACATTAGAACATAGGTAACCACTGTTTCAGCAAAAAATGACCTTTTCCACAGATCACATCGTTAAATGCTGTTCTACTTAAATTCCAAAAAATGTGAATTCTTTTTCTTCTTAGCCAGAAGA
>NW_007748872.1:0-446 GCF_000696425.1 Galeopterus variegatus
GCTTCCACGAGAGCCTGGGAAAAGGGAGGGACCCGAGAGCTTTTGGAACAAAACCCTGATACACAGAAATGACCAAATGGGAAGCCACATAGCCCTGCCCAGGTCTGGAAATGAGTTGAGATGGGGAACCATCTAAATATCGCCTGTTTATAGCCAATGATCTGACTTTCTCAGGCACTTTGCATGAGAGTTGGTGCCTCTAGCATGATTGTTCTGAACATCTTCATCACTGGCTTTCTATTTGCATTGGAAATGACTTTATTGTAAGTACCAGAGTCTTAAAACCCTAGACTATTGCTGTGGCTGGAAGACGTGCACAGCTTCCCACAATTTATCCACCTGCTTTGGCGTTTGAATGTTTAAAACAAAATAAAAAGAAGGGATCGCTTCTTTTCTGCATCCCAATATTCATTTCGTTTTGTTTCCTACTGAAAAGCCTGCATTAA
>NW_007748872.1:5249-6177 GCF_000696425.1 Galeopterus variegatus
GGGACTGTAGTGAGCAACTGGGCTCGGCTCTGCCGGGGTCTTCTGAGGAACTGTGGAGAACGTGCCCCTCTTTCCAAAGGCAGGAGCTGGGCATTTCCCACCAACTCCCAGCTCCCACTGATTGAGGTCCCCACGCCAAGGCCGTGTGCACCTGGACAAAGCTCCTTCTGGGGCTTAGGAGAAGTCCAGGGGCAGAATGGGGACAGCTGGGCCGCACAGGTGAGTGGCCACAGGACCGGCCACCACAGCTGTACCAAATGCAGGTGGCAAAGGGCCACAGCGCTGGCTGCAGCTTCAGGGCCAAAGTGGGCAGCCAGCAGTGACCACCGTGCCGATGGAAGACATGCAAACCCGTCACCCCGGAGAAGCTGAAGGGGCGGGGTGGGGAATTTGCTCCATGAAATGCTTCAGGTGTTCCTCGGGGCTGCTCAGAGACAGGGAGGCAACTTGGAGACACCCCCGGGTTGCCACTGGCCCTCTGATTTTGTGACCCTGTGATGGAGCAGATGTCCCCAACTCTGGAAGAAACAGAGGTGCGACATTGTTACCACATGTCTCTCCTCCTGAGACCTAGACCAAGCACTTCAGGAACATACTCATGGGGAAGGTTTAACTTTAATGGTTTCCAATTCCTCCAAGGCAAGATGGGCCACTTCCTGTGCCTCACACCTGCAATGAAGGCCCCAGATCTAAATGGGAGACCAGGTGCATTGGGGACAATCTGATACCCCAGCCTTACTCCTGGGATAGGTGTGCATAATACGCACGTGTGTATTAAGAGCTCCAGGGGTGACCAGTCATTTGCCAAACACCCTGAGAGAGAATCTGTGCTTTTACAATTTTTCTTTGGAGACAGGGAAGGATCGGCAGGTTTCCCCCATTTTTGAAATATCAGCCCCGCCTGCTCTATGAAGGTCATTCCACCTGG
>NW_007748872.1:11209-11473 GCF_000696425.1 Galeopterus variegatus
TTCTCTCAAAACTCAATAATATGAAAATAAACAACCCAGTAAAAAGGGGCAAAAATGTACCGGACACTTCACCGAAGAAGATATACGGACGTGACTTAAGCACATAAAAAGGTACTTAAATAATCATTAGGAAATGGAAATTAAAACCACAGTGAGATACCTCTACACCTCTGTCAGAACGGCTAGAATTAAAAGGCTCATTATACCAAGTGTTGGCAAAGATGTGGAGAAACTGGTGGGAATGTCAAATGTCACAGCTAATGT
>NW_007748873.1:0-11473 GCF_000696425.1 Galeopterus variegatus
AAAACCAGGACGTAGCACTGGGAAGTTATCTGAAATCTGGTGGGTAGAGGCCTAAACATCTTACAATGCACCAAACAGCTCCTACCCGACCCTCACAACAACAAATTATCCAGCTCAAAATGTCTAGAGTGCTGAAGTAGAGAAACCCTGCTTTAGTGTGTTCCAATGGTCTGTATGCTATGGCCACCTCAGTGCCAAATTATTTTTGTTATTATGGACAAGCATACTTCAAAAAGTTCATGGAAAGATCTGCATCATCTTTCAATTCCATNCAAGGGTGACGCCAGTCTGAGTTTGGGCAGACAGTTGCTGGACAGATGTCCTCACAGAATTTTTTTTTGTGTAATTGTGATGACCTTTGTGCAAGGTTGTGGTTTTGCAGAATCCTTTGTGATAATTTTTATCAGGCATTCGTGCATGAGAACTCTCCCTTCGTGGCCTTCCATGGCTCTGTTTGTCAGGTTTTTTTGTTTGTTTGTTTTGTTTTGTTTTTTTAACACAAGCTACTCCATTTTGATTCCGACAACATATTGGAATATAGACATCATGTACCCCTGATATCATACACTAAGGGGGGCACATCACCTCTGTGGTATTCTTCCCCTAAATCCATGGCCTCAATCTAATCATAAGAAAGTATCAGACAAACACAAAGTCAGGAATATTCTACAAAATACCAGATCAGTACTTTTCAAAGACTGAGGAATTGTCAGTTAGGAGGAAACTAATGAGACATGACAGCTATATACATTGTGACATCCTGTATTTAATGCTGGAACAGAAAAGGACATTAGGGCAATAGTGGTGGAATCTGAATAAAGTTGCGGTTTAGATAGTAGTATTGTACCAGTGTTCATTTCTTGTTTTGATCACTGTACTGTGGTTATGTCAGATGTTTGCACAGGGGGAACTGGATACAACATATACGAGAACTCTGTCCTATCTTTGCAGCTCTTCAGTAAGTCTAAAAATTACTCAGTAAGACTAAAAATTATTTCAAGATAAAAAATATTAACATTATGCAATATGAACAGGCATCTGTAAGAAAGAAACAATAAAAAATCTTGAAAATATAAAACATAGTTATTGAAATTTTTTAAAAAATCCCAATAGACGAGTCGAATAACAGATTGGCATGGCCGAAGAGTGATTAGAGAACTAAACATAAAGTGAGGGTATCTCTCAGGATACAGCACAATGATATTTAGAAAGATGCAACATATGAGGAAGGAAAAGATAAGAAATATGAAGGGTAGATTCAGCCGTTTTACTATGTATCTAGGAAGAATCCCAGAAAGAGACAGTAGGGAGAGAAGCGAAGGTGAAATATTTGAAAAATAATGGCTGAGAACTTCCTAGAAATGAAGAAAGACGTATGTCTTCAAATTGACCAAAATCTCAGGAAATGTCAGGAAAAAGTAAAACAATGATCACATTTAGACACACAGAGTAAAATTTCAGAATACCTGAAAAAGAGAAAAATCCTAGAAACTAAATGTCTACAAAGAAATGAGAATCAGTTTGATTCTTCTCATCCAGGAAATACTGAAGTAAACCTTTAAAAAGTCTAAGGTAACATTTCTTTCTTTCTTTTTTTTTTTTTGTCTTTTTCGTGACCGGTAAGGGGATCGCAACCCTTGGTGTGGTGTCGCCCGCACCGTGCTCAGCCAGTGAGCGCACCGGCCATTCCTATATAGGATCCGAACCCGCGGCGGGAGCGTCACTGCGCTCCCAGCACTGCACTCTCCCGAGTGCGCCACTGGGTCAGCCCTAAGGTAACATTTCTTAATGGAAACACTGCTTACATTTGAAGTAAACCAATTTTTCATGTATAGGACTTTCCTGTGCCTCCCAGAATGTGTTAGCACCCAAGGGCCCTGCCCACTAAATGCCAGTAGTGTGCCCCAGTCATTATAACAACTCCCCGCCACCTCCACCACATCTCTAAACATCCTCTAGGAACGCAGTAGCATCCAGGTTGAGAAACACTGGTCGAAAAGAAAATAATTTTGGTCCTAGATTATTTTCAATATCTAGGTGAGCCTGGGACATTTCTTTGTGCCAGTAAGTAAAGAACTGATCAAAAACAATGGAAACATATTAAAAGGACATAGAAAAATAGTTTGAAGAGGTTCCTACTGGCCAAATCTGGGACAATCTGAACATCAAAATAAATAATAAGATTATTGGATTGCAATCTATTGAATAAAATAGGAATTTGAGTCCATGCTGATGTAAATAAATGAATGAATAAATGTGGGAGAAGGGAAAGCTCTTCCTTACAGTAGAATGTTTACTAATAAATGTAGAAGGAATGATGGAAATAGATAACCAGCATTAGGCAACCATCGTAGTGATAGTTAATACAGGCAAAGGTTGTCAATGTTTCCTAAGGCTGGTTGATGGAGGTTTACCATTGACATATTATTGGAATATATTCCCATAAAATACAAATCCCCCTTAAAGGTGAAAACAGTGATTTTACAGTGGGGAAACTTTATAGACAAATCCTGGTTCTTGACCAGGTGATCAAGGTTAACTTCGCCAGGGGTGGTGCATATTGATATCATACACCTCCTGAGGTGATACACGGTAAAGCACAGTGTCATTACTGTGGTATTCCTGCCAAGAATACATGTCTGGGTCTGGTCATAAACAAACACCACAGAAATCTAAGTTGCAGGTCATTCTATAGAATGAAAGATGTCTACTAATTTATGTTTATCAAGGACATATAAGGGAAAGGCTGAGAAGCTATTTTGCATTGAAGGAGACTGAAGAGACATGACAAGTGTATTTGTTCACTATCGCTGCATACAAATTACTCCCAAAACTTAGTGGCTTAAAACAGTGAACATTTATCCTCTCACAGTTTCTGTGTGTCAGGAATCTGGGTGTGGCTCAGCTAGGTGTTTCCAGCTTATGGTCTCTTACAAGGCAGCATTCGAGTTGTCAGCTACTGCTGTGATCATTTCAAGGTTCAAATGGGGGAGGATCCACTTCTAAGCTCACTCACATAGTTGAGGAAAGGACTAGGGACTACAGACATCAGTTCCTTGCCACATGAGTCTCCCCACAGGGCAACCCACATAACGGCAGCTGCTTCCCTCAGGGTGGAAGAAAGTAAAGAACTGACCAAAGAATGGTAGAAACATATTAAAAGGGCACAGAAAATAGTTTGAAGATAATCAGCATTAGGCAAGAGACAGCAAGAGAGAATGCCCAAGACAAAAGCCACAGACTTTTTGTAACTAAATATCGGAAGTGGCATTTCACCATTTCCACTGTTTTCTATTCATTAGAAGTCAGTAAGTCCACCCTACATTCAATGGAAGAGGATCATGCACAGGAGTGAATACCAGGAGGTGGGGTCATCAGGGGCCATCTTAGAGGCTGCCTGCTAAATGCAACATATTCCTGGAGCCAAAAAGCAAACAGACATTGTTAGGATGGTTGGTGAAATTTGAACGGGATCTGTGGATTGGATGGCAGTGTTGCATCAATGTGATTTCCTGATTTGGAGGATTGTTTTGTGGTAGTGTAGGAGAGTGTTCTTGTTTGGGGGTGGCACATACTAGAGTAGTTAGGTGTAATGGGGTATCATGCCAGTAAAATATTATATGTCTATACATGTATCTATCTACCTTTCTGTTAAGAAAAGGTGATGGAGCAAATGTAATAAAATGTCAATAGGTGGAGAATCTAGATTAAGGGTATATGGGAGTTCTTGTACTGTTCTTGCAACTTTTCTTTTACCCTAACTTCTGTAGGTTTGAAACCATTTGGAAAAAATTTTAAAAATCTAAAAAATAATATGAGAGTTGAGGATATAAAGAAAGGAGAAACACACTATAGTTCTTGTTTTATTTGATAGAAAGCTAGGGTGACTATTAACTGCTTAACAGGAAAATACATTTGTGTATTTGTCTTAAAATTTTAAGAGTAATTGATGGGAGCTCAGAAACTGAAACTGTGTACCCTCCAAACAAGTACAGGGAAAAATGAGACAAACGACTTGTTCAATCAAACAGTAGGGAAGAAACAAGCAAAAAGACCCAAATTATAGTACATAGAACCTATAAAATAAATTCACAGAAATAAATTCAAATACAAAAGTATTCATAATAAGTGTGAGCAGATTAAACTCATTTTTTAAAAGAGAAGGCATCTCATATTGGTAATACATACATATATAGAGATATGTATTTATATCAGTATCATGTATATAACATGCATGCATATGTATGAAAAGTATCTACTTACCGACATATCTATTGACAGATTAAACTCATCTATTCAAAGAGAAGACATCTATCTGTACATGCATATATGTGAAAAACATTTATCTATCTATCATCTGAAACCAACCTTCCAAAAGATACAGCTAAGGCAAAACAACACAGAAAAATTGAAAACAACTGGATAGAGGAATATATTCCAGACTAATAGTAATAAGATATCTGGCAAAGTAATATTAATAGAGTAAATGAGATTCAAGGTGTGAAGTTCAGGACAATGAGGGATATTTCATATTGATAAAGTGATAAATAACCAAGATACTAGTTAAGAATGTGTAAGAGCTAACAAAATAGCTTTTCTAAAAAATAACTTTACTATGATATAATTCACATACCATACATTTCACCCATTTAAAGTATACAATTCAACGGTCTGCAGGAGATATGTTCTAAGACCCCCAGTGGAAGCCTGAAACCTCATGTAGTACCAAATCCTATGCATACTATGTTTTTCCCATACATACATCCATAGGTTAGTCTAGGTCATAGTCAGAGTTTAATTTATAAATTAGGCACAGTAAGAGATGAACAACAATCACTAATGATATTATAGAACAATTATAATAATAAATATAAAATAATTATATAATAATAAATATTGTAATAAAAGTTATGTGAACATGGTCTCTCTCTCTCTCTCTCAATATCTCACTGCCCTGTACTCACCTTCCTTCCTGGGATGATGTGAGATGATAAAGTGCCTACATGATGAGATGAAGTGAAGTGAATGACATAGACATTGTGACATAGCCTTAGGCTAATATCGATCTTCTGATGATACATTAGAAGGAGGAGCATCTGCTTCAGGTGATCCTGGATCATTGAGACATGATGATGTCAATGGTTGGATGTCAGGAGCAGATGATGTCAATGACTAACGAGGTAATGTATGCACTATGGATATGCTGGACAAAGGGGTGATTTATGTCCAGGGCAGGACAGAGTGGGATGGTGTGAGATTTCATCATGCTATTCAGAATGGGAGGGGGGCCAGTGAGAAACTGGTTAATGGACACAAAGACTGATTACCTATTGTAATGATGAATAGGCTAATTACCTTGTGATCATCACATATTGTACACAAGTATTGGTAGTCAACTCTGTACCCCACAAATATGTATAACCAATTCAGTTTCAATAAAAGAAAAAACAGGATAGAATACAATTTAAGACTTATAAATTGTTTATTTCTAGAATTTTCCATTTAACATAGTCAGACCATGGTTGACCATGGGTAACAGAAACTGTGGAAAACCAAACCTCAGCTAAGGGGGGACTACTGTATATTCAGATATATGCAACCATCACCAGTCAGTCCCAGAATATTTTCACCACCTCAAAAAGAAACCCTGTGCACTTTAGTTATCACCGCTCTTCCACCCCACTCCTCCCCTAGCCCTAAACAACCACCAATACACTCTCTGTCTCTACTTTCTGAATTTTCATATGATGGAATCATATAATAATTGGGCTTTTGTAACTGGTTTCTTTCACTTAACAAAAGATTTTCAAGACCAATCAAGTTGTGGTATGTATCAGTCCTTCATTCCTTTTTACGGTGGAATAATATTCTATTGTATGGATATACCACTTTTGTTTCTCAGTTCATCCATTGATGGACATTTGGGTTGTTCTCCCTTTTTGGCTATTATGAATAATGCTGCTATAAACATTCATGTACGAGTTTTTATATGAACAAATGTTTCCATTTTTCTTAGGAACTTACAAGAATTTCTGGGTCATATGGTAACTCTATGTTTAAGAATTTGAGGAACTGCCAGCCTGTTTTCTAACGCAGCTGCATCATATTACATTCCCACCAGCAGTGTATGAGGATTCCAATTTCTCTACATCATCATCAATAGTTGTTATTATCCGACTTTTTGATTCTAGCCACCCTAGTGGGTGTGAAGTTGTATTTCATTGTGATTTTGATTTGCATTTTCCTGATAACTAATAATGTTGAGTATCTTTTCATGTGCTTATTTGCTATTTATATATCTTCCCTGGAGAAATGTCTATTCAGATCCTTTGCCTATTTTTAAGTTGAGGTATTTGTCTTTTTATTATTGAGTTGTCCTTTTATTGTTGAGTTTATTATTATTTATATATTCCAGATACAAGTTCCTTATCAAATATATAATTTTCAAAAATTTCCTCCCATTCTTTGGGTTACCTTCTCTCTTTCTTGATAGTGTCCTTTGATATACACGAAAGTTTTAAATTTTGATGAAGTTGCATTTATCTATTCTTCCTTTTGTTGCATGCTCTTTTGGTGTCGCATCTAGTAATCCTTTGGCAAATCCAAGGTCATAAAGATTTATCTCTATGTTTTCTTCTAAGAGTCTTATATTTTTAGCTCTTACATTTAGGTCTTTGGTCCATTTTGAATTTTTTTTTTTGGATGGTATGAGATAAGGGTTCAACTTCATTTTTTTTTGCATGTGGTTATCCAGATATTATAGTACCATTTGTTGAAAAGACTATTCTTTCCCCAATTGAATGGTCTTGACACCCTGTTGAAAATCAGTTGACCATAGATGTATGGGTTTATATCTGGACTATCAGTTATAGTCCATTAACCATATAGCTTTAAATTATATAACACAAAAATTGACAAAGGATACAAAAGAAATTGACAGCCATAGTGGAAGTTTTAAAAACACTTATCTCAGAAATCAATAAATTAATCAGACAAAAAAGGAAGGATATAAGATATTTGAATAACTCAATGAACAAGCTTGATCTAATAGATATAGTAGATATAGTGTCTGTATTTGACTGAGATGCACATTTTTCAACACACAAAATATTCCCTCAAGTCAAAAAGGGCCAGCACGGACAGCTACAAAGACTATATACTGTGCAACTGTAAGGGGTATCAGTCACATAAATTAGGGTATAAATAGTGCCCCTAAAGTTGTGAAACATGACATCCTTTCCCAAAATTAACCATACCAGGACATCAAGAATGTTGTTTGCAATTCTAAAGTACAATAAAATTAGACAAATGACAAAAAAGGTAGCCATGTGTTTGGAAACTAAAAGGCAGACTTGAATCAATCATGGCTTAAATGTGGAATCAAAATTGCAATAAAAAACATTTAGAACTAAACAACAATGAAAGCATACATATGGCTATTCGTAGGAATAAGCTGTTGCAGATCTTAAAGGGAAATTCATAGTCACTAACGCATTAAGTAAAAAGCTAAATAACTGAGGGACTGGCCAGTTACCTCAGTTAGTTAAAGCATGGTGTTATAACACCAAGATCAAGGTTTTAGATCCCTGTATTGGCCAGCTGCCCAAACAAACAAAACTGAAGTTAAACAGAAGCCAGAAAAAGTACAATCAAGTAAGCCTGATGTATGCTGAAGAATGAACAGACAAGCCATAGACTGACAGAATATATTTGCAAAACACATAACTGATAAAAGATTGTATCTAATATATCCCAAAAAGCTCTTAAAACTGAACAATAAGAAAACAAACACCCAATTAAGAAGTGGGGAAAACCTGAACCAGACACCCTGCCCACAGAAAACATACAGATGGCAAATAAGTGTGTGAAAAGATACCCAGCACCGTACGTCATTAGGGAATTGCAAATTAGAACAATGAGATACCACTACACACCTATCAGAATGGCTAAAATCCAAAACAGTGACAACACCAAATGCTGGTGAAAACGTAGAGCAACCAGAACTCTCATTCTTGTTGGTGGATACAGCCACTTTGGAAGATAGTTTGGCAGTTTCTTGTAAAACAAAACCCAGCAATTGTGTTTCTTGGTATTTACACAAATGAGGTGAAAACTTATGTCCACACAGAAACCTGCATACATAGTTTATAGCGCCTTTATTCAGTATCATCAAAACTTGGAAGCAACAAAGATGTTTTTCAATAGGTGAATGGATAAGCAAACTAGTACATCCAAACAGTGGAATATTATCAACAGTAAAAAGAAATGAGCTGTGAAAACATGAAAAGACATAGAGAAACTCAAGTGTATATTGCTAAGTGAAAGATGTCAGTCTGAAAAGGCTACATAGTGTATGACTCCAAATATAGGAGTATTACATTCTGGAAGAGGCAAAAGTATAGAGACAATAAGATCAGTAGTTGCCAGGGATTGGGGGGCAGAAGTGGGGGATTCAGGAGTGCAGGGATTTTTTAGAGCAGCAAAGCTATTCTGTGTGATACTGTAATACTGGATACATGACACTGTACGTTTGTCAAAACCCATAGAACTATACAACGCAAAGAGAAAACTTCACTGTGAACTACGGACATTAGTTAATAGTGATGTATCAGTGCTGGTTCATCAGTTATAATAAATGTACTACTCTAAAGCAAAATGTTAATAAAAGGGAAATTTTGTGTGTGGATGGGGGAGTTAAGGAGTATATGTGAACTTTGTACTTTCTCCTCAATTTTCCTATAAACCTAAACAGTTCTAAAAAATAAAGTCTAGTAATTAAAAAAAAAGGCAGATAGCTCCTGATAATATTGATTAAGTCAAAAAGGGAGAAGGTACATGTAAAGACATTAAAAAATTGGGAGGCAAAAATGATACATAATGCTATAAATAATTTTGTACCAATAAATTGGAGAACCCAGATGAAAATAATCATTTTCTATACAGATGGAAACAAGTTTCACAAAAACTTTAGGGAACAGAAAATTGTTATCTTACATAAAATATTCTAAAGTATAGAAAACATGTAAAACCTTTTCTGTTAAAACACATACTGTTTCTCTACACATGTAAGACTTCTGAAGCAAATACATGGGTTTTTCCACGCCACGCAATTCTCCAGCTCTCCGAACACTGGCTGGGTAACCTACAATTTAATCCAATTCTGACATTATCTATCTGGAGTTAGCGTCAGAGCCCAGAAGTGAAAGGGCTCAGTCCCACAAGACTATCCCCGCTTCAAATGCCAATCACAAGGCTGGGCCTCCCATACTTTTGACCAACTGGCTATAAATCAGGGGTTTTCACAACTCCCTTCTTGGGTTTAATAATTTGCTTAAAATGGCTCACAGAACTCAGGGAAACATTTTACTTACATTTCCCAATTTATTATAAAGGATACAACTGAGGAAGAGCCAGATGACAGAGGTGCACAGGGCAAGGTATGGGGGTTGTGCAGAGCATCTACACCCTCTCCAAGTGCACCACCCTTTCAGCACCTTCATGTGTTCACCAACAGGGAAGCTCATCAAATATGATTGTTCAAAAGTTTTTACAGAGCTTAATCTCCAGCCCCCACCCGTCCCCTTTTTGGAGAATGTTGAATAAAACTGAAAGTTCCAACCCTCTAATCACATGGTCTTTCTGATGGCCAGCCCCAACCTGAGGCTTTCTAGGGGCTCCACCATAAGTCACTTAATAGCATAAACTCAGGTATGATCAAAAGGGGCTCCTTATTTGTTTTTGTATTGGGGGGGTTGGCACCTGGCTGGCACAGGGATCCGAACCCTTGACCTTGATGTTACAACACCATACTCTAACCAACTGAGCTAACTAGCCAGTCCAAAAGGGGTTCCTTATGAACAACAAAAAACATTCCTATCACTTAGGAAATTCCAAGGGTGTTATGAGCCTTGTGCCAGGAACCAGAGACAAAGACCAAATATATTTATTTTACTATATATTTAATTTATTTTGGGGGGTTGGAATTACCTTGTCACAGAAATTAAACATACATAGTGCTATGGTCTGAATGTTTGTGTCCCCCCAAAATTTATATGTTGAAAACTATGCCTCAAGGTGACGTATTAAGAGATGGGGGCTTTGGGAGGTGATTAACTAATGAGAGCAAAGACCTCATGAATGGGATTAGTGCCCTTATAAAAGTGACTCCAGAGAGCTAGCCAAGTTCCCTCCACTGTTTGAGAACACAGTGAGAAGATGCCATCTCTGAGCTAGGAAACAGGTGGTCACCAGACACAGAATCTGTCAGCGCCTTGATCTTGGACTTCCCAGTCTCTGGAACTGTGAGAAATAAATTTCTGTTGTTTCCATAAGCTACCCAGTCTATAGTATTTTGGTATGGCATCCCAAATGGACTAAGACACATAGCCAGCAAAACAAACAAATTAAAGTAGAAGGCAATCTCGCTTACATACATAGATGCAAAAATCCCAAATATTAACATTGGCAAATCAATAAATCACTAACAATAAGTAAACTTTTATCACAGAATGAAAAAATTATTAACATCAGAAAACTACCAATCCAAGTAATTTACTCATTAACAAATTAACGGCAAAAGCCATATGATCTTTTCAATAGAAGCCCCCCAAATCCTAAATTTCAGGAGTTATTCATGAATTTTTTTTAAAGTTAATAAGGTAGATGTAAATAGAAATTAATAAAAACTAAGAAAAAATCTGGCATAAACCATTATAAACATTTAAAACATCTACAATAAGGAAAGGTACAAGACAAGACTGACCTCCATCATCCCCAGTATTGATAGCTGTACTAGAGGTACTAGATCATCCAATTGAAACAGAAAATGTAAGTTGTATAAGGATTGGAAAAATACAAAGTGGCTATTATTTGCAAATTAAATCATCCATCCAAAAATTTTTAGCAAATCAACTGTCAAATTAGTAGAAGTAAGTAGAGAGTCCTATAATGTACTTGCACACTTTATCAACATATAAATATCAACAGTTCTCTACACAAAATAACTCAGTAGAAATTATAATTTTTATAATGAGTACTTTCATTATAGTAACAAAATGTATTAAATATGTAGAAATTAACTCAATAAAAAAATTTCAAGTCTTTAGAGGAAAAGATAAAACTTTATTGGACTAAATAAAAGAGGACAAATAGAGTGATAAACCATATAGAGAGATGGGAAAATTTAATAGTGTGCAAATGTCAATTCTTCTCCAATTTAATCTAAAATTTAATGCAATCCAAGTCAAATACTAATGGAATTCTGCTTAGAAGGTGACAAAAGTGTTCTATTTTTATGGAATAGTAAATGTGCAAAAATAGTCAAGACACTTTTGTAAAAAATCAAGATAAAATAAAATCTAATATATGTGTTAAGACACTAAAAAACTCCATATGTTTAGAAATTTTAAAATTCCATCAGTCAAAAAAAGAGATCATGATGAAAATTAGAGAATATTTTAAACAGAACAATTAC
>NW_007748874.1:0-981 GCF_000696425.1 Galeopterus variegatus
ATTAAAAATTAAAATTGTTTGATTTTCCTGGTGGATTGAATCTTTTATCATTATATATTATCTCATACTTATTTGCTGTATGTAGCATGTTTTTCTTGTCCTAATGTCTACTTTTTTGTTATTAGTGTAAATGTACCACCCTTATTTTTTAGATTCTTAGTCTGCTCTGGCTGTCATAACATAATACCATAGACTAGTGGCTTAAGAGAAATTTATTTTTTCACAGTTCTGGAGACTGGAAATCCAAGATCAAGGTGCCAGCAGGGTTGGTTCTGTGAGGGTTCTCTTGCCACTTTCTCAATAGATGCTCATATGGCTTTTCTTCAGTTTTTTGTGAAGGGGGGAGGGAGGGAGAGAGACAGATCTTTCTCTCTCTCTTCTTCTCATATGACCACCAATTCTATAAGATTAGGACCCCACCCTTATGACCTCATTGAACATTAATCACCTCCTAAAAGGCCCTGTCTCCAAATGCAGTCACTGTGGGGATGGGGGCTCCAACAAATGAATGGGGTGGGGTGCATTATTCAGTCCATAGCAGTGAGTTTTGCTTAATATATCTTTTCTATACTCTTATTATCAGTCTTTTCATGTCCTCATGTTTATGATGTTTCTATTTTAAAAGCACAGAGTTCAGTTTATATTTTTCAGATAAGTAAGTGTTATTATTCAGTCTGGCAATATTTGTCTTTTAACAAAGTTACTTAATTGATTTACATTTAATTGAATACTGATATAATGTAAACATATAATTCTACTATTTATTTTCAATGTTTGCCACCTCTTTTGTTTTCTTTTCTTTCTTTTTTTATGTTACTCAATTTAGTTTTTATTATTTTACTTGTTTCTCTTACTAGAATATTATACACTCTTTGCTGTTTGTTTAGTGATAATCCTCAAGAGTATAACATGTATGCCTGTGTAAATAATGTAAATCAGTACATTGTATTAGTCCTTTTCTGTTGCTTAAAACAAAATACT
>NW_007748874.1:2299-3544 GCF_000696425.1 Galeopterus variegatus
TTTATTTCTACTTGCCCTCCCATTATTAGAAGAACTTCTTTAAGTATTTCCTCTAGTGTGGATTAGCTAGTGAGAAATTCCCTCCTTTTAATTGTCTGAAAATATTTTTATTTCCTTCATTTTTGCAAGATGTTTTTATGGGGTATGAAATTATAGTTTGGAAGATATTTTCTTTCACCACTTTGAACATATTCCATCACCTTCTGGCTTCTATAATTTCTGTTCAGAATTCAACTGTCTTCCTTATTGTTGCTCTTTTGAAGATGATGTGTTTATTGGGAGTGGTGTTTTTAAGAGTTTTCCTTTTTCTTTTGCTTTCAGCATCTTTACTCAGAGGTCCCAAGATGTAGTTTGCTATATCTATATACAACTTGATGACAGTAATGTAATGATTTTTGAGTTTCTGGCTTAATGTCTTTCTTCTATTTTGGAAAAATATCTGTCAGTATCTCTTTAAATATTGCTTTTGCCACAATCTCACAATATCTCTCTTCCTACTTTCTATAAACTCTAAAAAAGTAAATCCCTTTTTACTAAATCCCATGTCTTTTATTATTTTTTTAATTTTTAAAATCTCTTTTTGCTTTTGTCACAGTATCTTCTACTGACCAAACTCCCAATTAAAAAATTCCTTCTTCAGCTTTATTAACATTAGTACATTTATTTATTTCCAGTTATTGCATTTTTCAGTTATATGACTTCCATTTGAATCTTTTTAATAGGTTCCAATTATTTCCTGAAATTCCTCATCACATCTCTTAACTTTCTGGAATCAGTTTTTTTTTGCTCAGAATTGCTTTGGCTATTCTATTTGGAGTCTTTTATTGTTCCATATGAATGTTAGGATTGTTTTTTCTATATATGTACACAACATCAGAGCACCCAGATATATAAAGTCTTGATAATGCCAATATATGATGAGTCTACTTGAGTCTTCTTCTTCTTCTTTTTTTCTTTTAATAGCTGTTTGATTTTTATTCTGTTGTCTATTGGACATTTACTCTTGACTCCTAATAAACTGAGTGATACATGTTGTTACAACTTTTAATTTGATTTCAGATTGTAACTGTAGCCACTTTAAAAAATTCCCTCTTGCTTGCTTTCTTGAAAAATTGTTGAGAGCCATTCTGCTATAGGAAATGGCATGGGAGCCTGAGGAATGATACCCCTTGTTCAACAGGCTACAAGGGGGCCCCATATGTTTGACATGGCTCCCTGGAATTTCCTGTTTGTTTACAACTAATT
>NW_007748874.1:4449-6317 GCF_000696425.1 Galeopterus variegatus
AGATTTATAGTTAAATTTTATAATATTCATGTTATAAACATTGTGATTTGATTATAAATTAGAATGATCAATATAAAGTATAAGCAATATTAAATTGTTAACCATAACTAATCAAAGTTTTTAAAATTAAGAGTAGTAAGTATAAGTAAGATTTTAAAGGGGTTAAATTGTAGGCTAAGAAGGTTAAGGTTTATGATTCAGACCGAAAGTCTGACGTTTTAAAGCCAAGCATGTTGCTATTGTATAGTTTTCTGGCCACAAGCCACAGGCTTTGGGGTGAACTACTGATGCGTGAGTAGATGTTTTTGTCAGAGCATGAGTGCTTTGGGACATTTTGACTTTTACTTTTTAATAGAAATGAAATAAAAAATGTTTTGATTAAAGATAAATCATTATGTAAAAGATTAAGTAAAAAAATATAAATAAAGCAAGATTCATGTGGTCGTTGTCCACACCTGCACTAGACACTTACAGTCTGCCTTTTTCTTTTTTCCTCATCCTATTCCACACCACCTATTCAGGTCCAACGAATCCAGCAGTGCTGGACTCCGGCAAAAAATAGCTTTGTTTTTTTCTTGCTTTGTAGTTAGCCCTAAACCATTAACTGAGATTAAATCAAAACACAGCAAAGTCATATGAAACCAGTTCAGCTGGGAATGAGATAAGGTCATCTGGACCCTAAGATAATGTCAAGGATAAGAACAGAAACCTGAAGGCACTTTGGTGCAATGAATGAAGGCACCTGATTGTCACACTTGGCATTTTTGCACCTGGCCCTTTTCATGTAGCCTCCGTCTCCAAACCCCTTGCACCCAGCACTTTGCCCATAACCCCCATCACCAAACCTAATAAAACCTCCCTTCCGCCAGGCAATCAGGGTGGCAGTTGGGAATTTACCCTCTGACTCCCAGCTGACATCTTCTGTAATAAAGAGCTTTTCCTTTCAGTACTATCTGGCTAGTGTTATTGACAATCTTATAGAGGCGAGTCCTTGGACCCAGTCAGGTCAGGGATTTTCCTAAGTCAGCCTCCCACCTGGGAAGTAGCACACAGCGGAAGCTCATCCAAGGCTAACTCTCACAAGATGGCAGACAGTGAAGGGGAATCTCTCCAGACTCATTCCTTTACACGATAGTGTGTGTGAAAAATTGCAGAGGTAATTCAATGGTTTGCTAATGTTATCTTCTTGAGATAAGATTTGATTTTGCTTCCAACTGTCAGTTGGGCTAGGGACATACCACTTCATTATGGTTTGGGGTTGAGCTGATTTCAACTGGGTTTTGATCTTTGGGAGTGTTTGTTTCTGCTTAGCCCTCACTTCTTTGGTGCGCCCCTTCAGACATCTCACCCGAAAATCCGAGCTCTTTACCTTGGCCTCTTAGTCACTGGTGGCTTCTAAACTTTAATTTTTGTTTCCCANGAGCTCTTTACCTTGGCCTCTTAGTCACTGGTGGCTTCTAAACTTTAATTTTTGTTTCCCAGCCCTTTGGGATTTCCTAATGTCCACCTTCAGCAAATGCTTTTTGCCCATTGTTGTTGTCTAGAATCTGGTGTCTTTACTTGCACCTCTGTTGGAATCTGTGGCTCCCATTACTGGCTTGTAGGCTACCAAGGTGAATTAGCAAATGCCATGAGTCAGAAAGCTGTCCCCACTGTCAAGATCATCTTCATATTTCCCTTCTCTTCAAATCTTGATCCATCAGTGCTCACTGCCTTGGTTGCTCTTCAGTATCTTCAAATATATATTTTTAAGTATTTTATCTAGGATTTCTACTTTTTTTCAGTGGGAGAATTAGTCTATTCCAAGCTAGTTTGCTGAAGGTAGAAGCAGAACTGTATACCACACTCTTGTGGAGGATTAATGAATA
>NW_007748874.1:10801-11472 GCF_000696425.1 Galeopterus variegatus
AACACCACCACATCTCTCATTGTTAGATCAGTGGCTGGGCACTGCTAGCCCTCATTCCCCTAGATGATAGCATTTCTTTTTTAGACATCATAAATATTTTATCTGGGAATATTTCTAGCCATTGCTTCCCCAAACTTGTTCATAACAATAGTTCAAAGAAATTTTTCTTGAAAATAAATTCCATCTGGGAAATGATACTTGCTATATCCTTCTTCTGAAATTTAACAAAGGCTCTGATAAGTCCCAGAATGAGAAAACCTGTCTAATTTTACTTAACCCAGCATTTCCCAGACTTCTTTTTTTTTTCTTTTTCATCTAATCCCTGCTAATAGGAACATACTGAGGAAAACTACTCTAACCCCCTTGGCTGGTATTAGCACAGAATTGAACATTAAAAATCTGGGCTTAAATCCAGACTTTGCCATTTATCTGCTCTGTTATCTTAGGCAAGTTATCGACCGTTTGTAAACCTCAGTTTGCTGACCCATAAAATGAACATTAAGTCTTCTTTACCAGTTATAGGAACTAGCTAGTGGTCTACACAGAGTACCTAGTGTTATCTGGCACATAATAGACATTCAGTACATGAGAGACTATCCCTGTATTTTTAACTTCTCGAGATAGCATGATGCATTTTACTCTCTGCAGTGCAAAGTGATCATGTCATTCTC
>NW_007748875.1:0-387 GCF_000696425.1 Galeopterus variegatus
GGAGGAAGACACCTTTGCTGTGTATTTGCACTTAACACGAAAAGCAGTTATGAACACTCACCAGTATCATCTCTAATTACTGCTGTGATTAGTATCAAAGAATTGGGTCCCAGGAGGCTTGTTTTCCTGAAGAAAATACAATGCCATATGTTACAACATTTTTTTGTACAATTCTTATATGTTAGTAAGGATTTCTCTATCCCAGCAATTGTCCTATCAAACTTCTCTTTATTTGAAATATATTCTAAAACAAACAAATTTTCCCAGTTGCTGAGAATTGACCTTTATAAAAAATAAACTGTAATTTTATTTTTTAAAAAATATCCTAATCGGGCCGGCCCGGTGGCGCACTGGATAGTGCGCCGCTTGGGAAGCGCGGCGGCACTC
>NW_007748875.1:2813-3359 GCF_000696425.1 Galeopterus variegatus
TGAAATTTTCTTTCAAAAATGAAGGAAAAATAAAGACTTTCTCAGACAAACAAACCTCAGGAAATTTATCACCAGAAAATTATCCAGGAAGAAATGTTAAAAGAAATTCTTCAGGGAGAAAGAAATGATATAGGTTTGAAATTCAGATCTTCATGAAGAAAGGAGGTGTTGGAGAGGGAAAAAAATAAAAGTAAAATATAATCTTTATATTTTTCTTATTCTTAATTGATATAAAAGATAACTGTCTAAAATAATAATAATAAAAATAATGTATTGGATGATGGTAGTATAGAGGTAAATAAAATGAATGACAATAGTATAAGAGATAAGGAGTAGGAATTGATAATACTCTGTTATAACATATCTGCAGTTTGCTGATGTGGTATAGTATTATTTAAAGGTAGACTTAGCTTAATTAAAAATGCATATTGCAGAGAAAGTGAAATCAGCAAGATGCTAGAACAGGACTTTCTAGCTCTCTTCCCCTTTTGGAAACATCAATTTGAACAAATATCCATGTGCAAAAATACCTTCACAAGGGCTAAG
>NW_007748875.1:4481-7709 GCF_000696425.1 Galeopterus variegatus
GCCCTTGAAGACTTAGGCTCCAGGCCTGCCCCAGTTCCAAGCTAGCCCCCACAGCCCAGGTGCTAGGCCAAGCCCATGGAGCCAGGATCTCTGAATCTCTTGATTTCAAGCTACAGGTTGGTCTGTGTGGTCTTAGGCTTAAGGCACATCCCGGTACCAGGTCAGCCCCCATGGACACAGTATACACAAGCTCCAGGAATGTCTCTCCACCCTGTGGACCCAGGCTTCAGGACTACCATGCAAAACCAGGCAACTGGCCCACCCAAGTGTACCCTAGCACCAGGCTGGCACACAGGGTCCAAAGATCCAGGCTAACTTTAGTAGACCCGGGCTCCAGACCCATCCCTGTACATGCAGTCACATGTCCACCCACAAAATGGCTCATGCATCAGGTCATCCCACCCAAAGATTTCAGCAGAAAGTTCAGTCAGGGATCATACCTGCTAGCCTGTTCAGAATCTACAGATTGGCAGACTGGTGAAAGGCTTTTCCCACCAATGCCAGTCTATAAGGACTGGGAAAGGTGCCTATTTCTTCAAGTGCACAGATAACAGTGCAAAGCCACAAACATCATAAATAATCAGGGAAAAATGACACCACCAAAGGAACAAAATAAACACTGGTAACTGATTGAAAAAAAAAGGAAGATCTACAAATTGCTTGCTGGAGAATTTAAAATAATCATCTTCAAGAAGCTCATTGAGCTATAAAAGAACATAGAGAGACACCAAATGAAATCAGTAAAATAATATGTGAACATAATGAGATGTTCAACAAAGAGACAGAAACCATAAAAAAGACCAAACAGTAATTCTAGAACTCAAAAACCCAATTATTGAACTGAATTCAACTGAGAGTTTCAACAGTAGATGATCAAGCAAAAGAAAGAATTAGCAAGCTTGAAGACAGGTCATTTTAAATTACCCTGTCAGATGAACAAAAAGAAAAAAAGAATAAAGAGTGAAGAAAGGCCATAGGACTTTTGAGACACCATAAAATAAACCAGTGTATTCATTATGAGAGTCACAAAAGAGCAGAGAAAGAGAAAAGAGCAGAAAGCTAATTTAAAGAAATAACAGAAAACTTAAAAGTTTTACTGGAGTTAAACTGGAGAGGAACATGAACACTCAGATCTGTAAAGCACAAAGAACCTCAAATAGATTAAATATGAAGAAATCTTTACTGAGACTCATTGTAATCAAATTCTCAAAAGTCAAAGATAAAGGGGTAATTTTGAAAGGAGCAAGAGAAAAGCAACTTACCACATACTAGAAACCATCATAAGCCTATCATTAGATTTCTCAGCAGAAATCTTGTAGGCCAGGAGAGAGTGTAATGATATATTTAAAGTGATGAAAGAAAACAATTTGATAATCAAGAATACTATATTTGGTATAGGGGCTCAGAAATTGCTACCCCAAAATATGCCACTTTGTAAGTCAGTCTATAACCTTACTCCCATCTACTTTTCTTATGTCTCTTTCTCTCCCCAGAAATGGCCACAGAAACCAGAATTCCTCTCCCCCAAAGCATGTCATAAAACCTGGAAAGTTTACTCTCTGATCTCCATACTTCTGCTCTAAAGTTCCTCATGTGATGGGTAACCTGCCCATAGCTGTGAGAAAGAAATGTCATTCAGAAACTCTGAAAAGAATCTGAACAAATAGGCCTTGGTGAAGTCACCCCTAGTTTATTACTATTAGATTATGCCTGTTTTTATCCAATCATGTTTCTCTACAACTATCCACTTCTTTCATCACACTTAGCATAAAAAATACAGTTTTCTTTATGTTTTGGGGTCTTCATTTTTAAAGGCTTAAGCAAAACTTTGGTTAAATAAATTTGTTATGATTTTCTCTTGTTAATATATCTTTTGTTATAGAGGCATTAGCCATGTCCTTTGCAATGGGTGAGAAAATTATGATTTCTCCCCTACATTCAGCAAATCTGTTCTTCAGAAAAGGAGAGATAAAGAATTTCCCAGATTAACAAAAGCTGTGGATGTTTATTACCACTAGATCTACTTTAAAGAAATGCTAAAAGGAATTCTTGAATTTGAAATGTAAGAATGCTAACTGTATTAGTCCATTTTTGTTGCTTATAATGAAGTACACTGAACTGGGTGATTTATAAAGAAAATGAAGTTTATTGCTTACAGTTTCTGAGGCTGAGAAGTCCAAAGTCCATCTGGTGGTGGCAACAGTGACCCAGGGGTCTCACATTGCAAGATGGTGGAAGCAGAAAAAGCAGAGTCAGCAAAAAGCAGACTCTCCTCTTCTTTTAAAGCCCTCAGAACCATGCCCCTGACCACCATTTTTAATCCATTCACTATAGTGTGGTTCTACAATCCAATTACCTCTTTAAGGCTTCACCTTTCAATTATCATAATAGGATCTCCCAACCTCTTAACAGTTACAGTGGGGGCTAAGTTTCTAACACATAAAACTTGGGGGACACTACTCAAGCTTCAGGGAGTTTTGGGGGACATAATTCATTCCACTACACTAACAACATAAACACATATGAAAGTATAAAACTCACTGTAAAAGTAAGAATATAGTCAAAATTCAGAATACTCTAATACCATAATGATGTTGCACAAATCACATGTAACTCTAATATAAAAGTTTTTAAAAGTATTAACATAACTATATGTGTAATCATGTGTTAATGAATACACAATATATAGAAGATATAAATTATGACATCAATGCATAAAATGGGGAGAAATTGAAGCAGTTTTTGTATGTGATCAAAGTTATTATCAGCTTAATATAGACTACTATATCTATAAGATATTTAATGTAAACCTCATATTAACCACAAAGAAAAAATACCTGTTGTAGATACATGTCTCTTTCATGTAGATACATGATAAAGAGAAAGGAATCAAAGCACAACACCACACACACACAGAAAACAACATCACATCATAAAGGAAGATAGCAAACAAGAAGAAGGAACATAACAACTACAAACAAGCCAAAAAAATTCATAAAATGGCAGTAGTAATTCTTTACATATCAATAATTAATTTAAATGTAAATAAATTAAATTCTTCCATCAAAAGACAGAGTGGTTGAAAGGATAAAAAATTAAAATGTAACAATATACTATCTACAGGTGACTTGCTTCAGCTTTAAGGACACATAGGCTGAAAGTGAAGTGATGAAAAACTATCTTAGTAAAATAAGAGAGAGGGAGGTGGGACTGGGCTATACTTACATC
>NW_007748875.1:10964-11468 GCF_000696425.1 Galeopterus variegatus
AAAATACCCCAAACAAGGCAGGTCTGAGAAGCTGTCACAGCCAAGGAGGAGCTTAAGTGGATGGATGATTAAAGTAAAGCAGTATCCTTGATGGGATCCTGGAACAGAAAAAGGATGTTAGGTGACTTCTAAGCATATCTTAATAAAAGTATGGACTTTAGTTCATAATAATGTATCAGTCTTGGTTTATTAATTGTATCATACTAATGTAAGGTACTAACAATGGAAGAAACTGGGTGCGGGGTTATATGGGCACTCTATCTTCTCAATTTTCCTGTAAATCTAAAACTAAACTAAACTAACTGTACTAGTCCGTTTGTGTTGCTGTAATAGAAATACCTGAGACTGGGTAATTTGTAAGGAACAGAGGTTTATTTGGCTCATGATCCTGGGACAGCTGCATTTGGTGCAAGCCTCAGGCTGCTTCTACTCATGGCGGAAAGGGGCAGGCAGCTGGTGGGTACAAGCAGATCACATGGCGAGAGGAAGCAAGAGAGAGAGAGA
>NW_007748876.1:0-1098 GCF_000696425.1 Galeopterus variegatus
CACTCTCCCGAGTGAGCCACGGGCCGGCCCAGGACTGCTTTATAAAGAGCAATAAGAAGTTGCTTTTTTGAAAGGCCTTGATATTGATATACCTCATCAGATATTTAAGAGGAGATCCTGGCTGTAAAATTACATCATGACTCAACATTTAGTAAGTGGACTTGTTACAAGTACTTTTCTTTAATAAAGTATACAAGTTTTCAAAATAGTAACATTTTATTAAGTTAAAGCAGAGTCCATGCTGTGATTGACTTGCCATTCTGTATGTTTTCTTGTGTAAGGAAGTCTAGAGTGGAATTACTGGCCTTGAATTTGTAATCTCATAGAAATGTTTTGTGTGTGTAGAGATTATTCACTATTTGTATATTTCGAACTACTAATTTTGAAAAATGTCTGTGCCTTGGAAAACTTTTAACCCTTAAGTTTGAAATCTGGACTTTAGGTCCACAGATTGAAGTTGCATCTCACACAATGGTTAGGTTCTAAGGTTAACACATAAAGTGAAAATTGTAAGAAGTCAAAGTTTCCCTTGAAAATCTCTTAGGAAAGCTCCATGTTGAGGGCTGTCAGATTCTCATTTTAATGGAATGTCAGTCAGTATAGCTAGATTTTTCTCTCTCTTCAGCACCAGATAAAGTCACTGGCATATGTTCAAAAACCATAATTTTACTTTTTAAAAACATTCTGTTAGCTACAAACATTAGAATCACAATTGGGTAGTGAATTGCACACACTGAGAGAAAACTTACTACCCAAACTCACTACAGAAACTATCTGAGGAAAGCAAATTTCTATCACCCTGTCATACTCGCTCCAAGGTATAGGTTCTTAGAGTAGAATGAATGACCAGAGGAATCACCCAGAGTAATGAATCCATCTCTCTCTCTCTCTCTCTCTCTCACACACACACACACCACACACACACACACACCACAGCCAAATATAAAACTTCAATTAACTCTTGTATGTATCTTGGGCCCAATAATGAGGGATTTGAAATGAAGGATTCTTAGTTAGAACACTTAAAACATTTTGGGATATAAAGCTGCTACTATATTAGTAAAAGAGGTGCAGCACCCAGAACTGACTTCTGTAACA
>NW_007748876.1:2205-3027 GCF_000696425.1 Galeopterus variegatus
ATATAAAGCTGCTACTATATTAGTAAAAGAGGTGCAGCACCCAGAACTGACTTCTGTAACATCTCTAAACAGGGAGAATACTAAAATAGGACCTTTACTATTTAAAAGAAAAAATTTTAAATAAAGAGCTTGCTGCTATTTTATTTGTCTGAGATAAGTCAAATGATTTCACCCTATCCTTCTCTACCACAGTTTCTACTTTTAAAAAAAAGCTTATATTGGCTTTTTGAGTGCTATGACTTCTATTTTAAAAAATACAGGGGGAATAGAAAAGAACTCATTAGTTTTCTATTGTGGCATAACAAATTATCACAAACTTAACAGTTTAAAACAACATTCATTTATTATCTCACAACTCTGTAGATTGGAAGTTCTGCTCAGGGGCTCAAATTAAGTTGTCAGCCAGAGCAAAGTTCTCATCTGAGGCTCGAGGTCCTCTTTCAGGCTCATTCAGGTTGTTGTTAGCATTCAGTTCCTTGCCATTGTAGAGCTCATGGCAACTTGTTTTCTTCAGGTTCAAGGCCAGCAGGAAAGTGCTGTTCCTTCTTCTCTTTTTTTCTTCCCCCTAAATTCCAATTTAATGTGGTTTCTATTACATTGAAATTTTAAAACTTTATCTTTTTAGAGCAGTTTTAGGTTCACAGCAAAACAGAGGAAAGTACAGAGATATCCCATATACCCTCTGCCCCACACATGCATAGCCTCCCCCATTATCAACATTCCCCCACCAGAGTGGTGCATTTATTACAACTGATGAACCTACATTAACACATTATTATCCCCCAAAGTCCATAGTTTACATTAGGGGTCACTCTTGGTGGT
>NW_007748876.1:5163-11466 GCF_000696425.1 Galeopterus variegatus
CATTCAAAGCAGTTACCTTGGAAGGTGTTCTGGCAATGTTTCCATTCCTCAGAATGATTTCAGAATTCCTTTTGGAATTAGAGTCAGAGCCATCACACAAGCGTTTTATTGTCCTTTGTCTCAACCAGTCTTTGTCTTTTGAGGGTAGTTATTTTATGGAAACAACATTAAGAATTCAGGCAGGTAAACAAAGTTCATGATTAAGCTTTGTTTAAAACAAGGTGCAACTCTGAAGTTAAGAGGCAGGACTGTGTTGGTTGGTGGTTTAGTTTTGGTCATAAAATCTGTCTCTTAGGGCACACAAAAGTTCCCCGTGTGGCTTTTAAAACACAAATATTTGGGTCATTATAACTACTACAGGACCAGAAAGGACTAGTAGGAGATGGAGCACTCTTCAGGAGGAGATAAAGGATTGATCATATTTTGCTGTTTACAGATAAGTTTTTCAGGAAGGCCACACTGAAAACATCTCAGTTTATTAGATTAACCCTTTCTTTATTTTAAATAGCAACTTTTTCTGTGAGGAAGCAACGTATTTTCTTTCTTTCACACATAATGCATGGCCCTGGAAGTCGGGGTAACTGGGTTATAGTTCTGACGTTGTAACTTGTTTAGTGTAGGACCCTCAGCAAGTCACTATTGCTCTGAGTTTACTTTTTCCCATCTTCAAAATGAGAGATTTGGAGATGATATCTCATTTAATTCCTCTTTCCAGGCAGGAAACTTAATTATTTTTCTCTTAGTCTATGGATAGTTGTAAAATGGAATGCACAGTAATATAATTTTTTGTTTTATATATCCCTTGTTGAATGGGCTCTAAAAGTGATTTGATTTTGTTCCTCAAAGATCATACGTTGCTTTTGGCATTGTCATAATATGGTGACGAACAAGTGTGCTTCATGTAGTACAAAGCAGTGTGCAGAAGTGAAAGAGGTTTGTCTGACATTGACTAGAAGATAACTGTCTTCACTTATTCATTACTTCTCACATTGAACCACAAGAATGTGAATAATAAAATAACAGTAAGCTACAAATTGATACTCAAAGTAGGTCCAGGGAAATTATAAGATTAGAAATCAAAACCAGAGAAAAAGAACATAGATTTGGCTCTTGAATTTCTGGCCCCAAAGTTTAAAAGCAAATTCTAGTTCTGATTTTCAAAGATGAGAAAAATAGACACCCCAGGAGAGGCAAAGATACTCTCGGCTCTTAGTGCTAAAAGAAATATGTAACTTGTATAATATAAAGAATGAAGAGCTTTACAGATAATTGGCATGTAGCTACAATAACCTGAAAAATCTAAAAGTTTAATGTGTGGTTTTTCCCTGCTAAAGGTAAAACTGATATTCATCTCTGAGTGATAAATAATGTGGATTAATTATTAAGCCACCATCAGTTATCACGGTGCTAATAACACCGAGGTCAGTATTCGATCCCTGTACCAGCCAAAAAAAAAAAAAGGAAAAAATTAATTATCCTGTTTAGGAAAGCTGGTTAGTAGTTTGGAACTCCTACCATGTTGAAAAAGTTTAGTTATCCTTTCTATTATATTACCATAGATTCAGGTTACTAAACTTGGGTTCTAATCAAGTTTTACCCTCTTCTATTTTCTTTGTGGCTCTAGCCAAAAAAGAAGAACATGTCAGCCTACCAGGTGTTCTGTAAAGAGTATCGTGTAACCATTGTGGCTGACCATCCAGGTATAGGTAAGAACATTTCTGATCTTTAGTTTTTTTTACTTTCCATTGTATTTCTGAAGCAGTGCAGTTCATTCATTTAGTCAACAGGTGACTTCTTTCCTTAGCATTAGAACACAAATCTCATTTCTTTCCTCGGTTCTGCAAATCACTTTACATTTTACTTTAGTTCACCCCATTCATAAAAGAGTCATATGAGCTTTCTATACATATCTCTTAAGCAGATAATATGTGAAACTGTGTAAAATTAAGTGTTCCAAAGCACAGTACATATATAAGTGCACATAAATATATAGTTGCTTATTTCCAAAACTCTATAGTTGACCTTTTCCTTAAACTGCCCTTAGGTGTGGAGTTATAATGAGATGACTTGTATTATATTGTTCATATTTGTATCTATATTAAAAGTTAATGAGCTGAGAAAAAAACGTACCACAGACCTTGGTCAAGTTCCTTAATGTCTACAAATTCTATTTACATAATGTGTAAAATAGCTGCCTACCTACTCTACAAGGTTGCCAGGAGGCACGTACTTGTAAAGCATAAAATTGTTATACAAATGGAAGGATAATATTACACATCTTCTTAGCTGCTATAAGGAAATTCTTCTTTAGTTCTGATCTCTCAGAAATTTGGTAAAAACCAGGGCCGGCTCGTGGCTCACTCGGTAGAGTGCGGTGCTGATAACACCAAGGCCGCGGTTTCGGATCCTATATAGGGATGGCCGGTTTGCTCACTGGCTGAGCGTGGTGCTGACAACACCAAGCCAAGGGTTGAGATCCCCTTACCGGTCATCTTTTTAAAAAAAAAAAAAAAGAAATTTGGTAAAAACCAGGGCCGGCTCGTGGCTCACTCGGTAGACTGCGGTGCTGATAACACCCAGGCCGCGGTTTCGGATCCTATATAGGGATGGCCGGTTTGCTCACTGGCTGAGCGTGGTGCTGACAACACCAAGCCAAGGGTTGAGATCCCCTTACCGGTCATCTTTTTAAAAAAAAAAAAAAAAAAAAAGAAATTTGGTAAAAACCTAACATCTTTTATCAAATTCTATGCAACCTAAGTTAACAGGCCGTGTATTGTGGGATCAAATCAAAAGACACCAGAAAGATGCTTAAGGAATAAATCCCTAGAGAGTAGATGTGTAAGGATAAGAGCCTACCTCAAGATCACCAAAACACCCCTTCCCTATAGAAAAAAATTTTTAAATCAGTGATGGGGTTTGGTTTGGTTTGGTTTTCTAAAAGAATCTTGCAATATTTAAATCTGATCTTCAAAACTCCTTTTTCAGTTTTTGCTTTAATCAATCTTTTATTTTGTTAATAGTTAACTCTTTACTGTATTGAGTTTTTTATTCTCTTATGTCAGATTTTGGGGAACTTAGTAAAAAACTGGCTGAGGTGTGGAAGCAATTGCCAGAAAAGGACAAACTGGTAAGTACACTTTTTTACAAACATGTTTTTTTATTGCTTTTTGCCTTCCAAAGTGTGTAATTCTCCTATAGGACGTTCAGCCAGACAACACTGAAAGTAGTGAAAAAAATTATAAGTCAATAGAAAATGGTTTAGCAGAGGGCATTAACTCTGTTAGTGTTAATTCACTCTGTGTGAGGATTTAGCTATAGAGAGGCTGTCTTTTCTTACCTTGTCTAATTTTTTTCCACCAACATTACATTTAAAGCAAAAGATAACCTAACATGGGCAGCGATTAAAGTGTGAAAAGAGAATCTAATGTCAGAACCCTCTATTACAAACACCTAAGGGTTGCTATGGTCTGAAAACTGAGGAAAGTCATCCATTTAGTAGCCACTGCAAACAGTAAGAACATGGGTATGTGCCTAACCCTATACCCAGGTCCTAGGTCATCATCTTCATCAACCATTACCAAATAATGTACCCTACTATCAAGAAGCTAATAAGGCAGTGATAAATAGTTATATCTGAATCATTCACAGTCACACTCTAATTGGGAGACATGAAGGTGGTATCGCAACAAGAATTGCCATCTTACTTTAGGATACACTTCATCTGGATGAAACAACTATTTTTCACCCAGAGATATTATCCCTCATTTCTCCATGTCATTGTTATCCTGCTATTGGTACTGCCAACCACCAGGTTAGAGGAAATATTTAAACCACAGGGATATTATACTGAGCTAAATGTTTACTCTGATTTTACATTTCAACCTTGGAGTGATCTAAACATTAACACTGAGATTTGACTAATAGTATTGAGGAATGTTTATAGTCCTCTTACTCAAATATTAATGAAGCCAATTCAGTGACCCTCAGCTTAAAAGTTAGCTTTACCCCCCTATCTGCCCCCTCCACTGTTCCCTTTCTTTTCTTCATTTTGTTCTTCCATGACTGCTTTCCCTTTTACTTTTTTGTCCTTTTTAATTTATTTTAATTATTGTGCACTGATCTTGTTGCAGATTTGGAAGCAAAAAGCTCAGTATCTACAGCACAAACAGAACAAAGCTGAAGCTACAACTGTGAAAAGAAAAGCATCCAGCTCAGAAGGTTCTGTGAAAGTGAAAGGTATTGACCACATCCCTCTCTTGCTTGTAATTCTTTTCTTTAAAGCACCGTGAATTTTACTTCCTTAACTAGGGAATTGGGAGGGCAGCTTATATTAGAAGCAGACCTTGATACTCAGGTATTATTACTAAATCTTATAGGCTGCAAAAAAAAGATGTTCAAATTTGGGCCAGCCTGTGGCTCACTCGGTAGAGTGCGGTGCTGATAACACCAAGGCCACGGGTTCGGATCCCATATAGGGATGGCCGGTTCGCTCACTGGCTGAGCGTGGTGCTGACAACACCAAGTCGAGGGTTAAGATCCCCTTACCGGTCATCTTTTTTTAAAAAAAAAAAAAAGATGTTCAAATTGGGGCCAGCCTGTGGCTCACTCGGTAGAGTGCGGTGCTGATAACACCAAGGCCACGGGTTCGGATCCCATATAGGGATGGCCGGTTCGCTCACTGGCTGAGCGTGGTGCTGACAACACCAAGTCGAGGGTTAAGATCCCCTTACCGGTCATCTTTTTTTAAAAAAAAAAAAAAAAAGATGTTCAAATTTAAAAAATGTAAATCTGAGGTCAGCAAATTTTTTTCTGTAAAGGTCCAGAGAGTAAATATTATAGGCTATGTGCCCCATATGCATTCTCTTTCACAAATTCTTTGTTTTTCTACAATGCTTTGTAAATGTTAAACCATTATTAGCTTGCAGACCATACAAAAAGAGATCATGGGCTGGATTTAGCCCACAGACCATAGTTTTGCTAATTCTTGGTATAATTCATAAAAAGAATCAGGAAGAACATTTTTGTGGTGTTCAAACCTGTAGGCCAGTTTTATCTCTTACCTTCATCCCTCTGTTCTCAGCTTCTTCTCCAGGAGTACTCTCACCCCAAAAGAAGTCCCCATCCACTACCATGCTGTTACCAGCCTCGCCAGCCAAAGCCCCTGAGACAGAGCCCATTGACGTTGCTGCTCATCTTCAGCTGTTGGGAGAGTCCCTAAGCCTCATTGGACACCGCCTGCAGGAAACTGAGGTGAGTACAACCATCAGCATTATGACTTCAGTTTCTTAGATAATTTAAATCCATTTGCTCATTTCAAATACATTCATTAAGTAATTCCTTTATGCTAAATTGTGCCAAATACTCAGGATACAGTAATAAAGAAGACATAATGGTAATAGAAACATCTAGAGATTTGGAATCTACCTGTTGGCTATCAAAGTTTACACTGATACTGTCCTATTGAAACAATGACAAAAGAAAATTAGAATACCCTGTGACTTATTTTTGTCTTTTAAAAATGCAGTGGAAAAGATGAGTACAAATCCCAGGGCAATTTTGATCACTTGTACTTCTAAAAGAATTTGGATTTCTCTGTGTGTTTCCAGCAATGTTTTGAATAGACAAATTAGATTGTATAGGAAATTAAGAGTTCCTCTACTTCTTTGAAAATAGGTAGCAAATGGGCAAGTTCTCAAGCTCTTCATTACTCTGCACTTGAATGTGTTATGTGCCCTAGGGAGATCATTGCCCTTTTAAGCTTTAATTTTAAAAATCACTTAACCTGCAAAGTTGTCATGTTCCATTTTATTACCATATTCAGTTTCTAACCATATTGCCCTCTTAGCTAACAGTAGTAGAGTAGTTCAGCTTTCCACTGAGTTCTAATAGAACATTTCAGCCAAGAAATTATCCAAGATAAAGATCTTGGTTTATTAGTCAGAGTTGTCCAGAGAGGCAGAACCAATAGGATATAGATATAGACATAGACATAAACGTGGATATAGATATAGATATAGGAGAAGGGATTTATTAGGGGAATTGGCTCACATGATTATGGAGGCTGAGAAGTCCCACAACAGGCTATCTACAAGCTGGAGACCCTGCAAGCTGGTAGCATGGCTCAGGCAAGTCCAAAAGCCTCAGAACCAGGGAAGCTGATGGTAACTCAGTCCAAGCTGAAGGCCTGAGAACTTGGGGGGCTGCTGGTTTAACTCCCGGACTCCAAAGGCTAGAGAGCCTGGAATTCTGATGTCTGAGGGCAGAAGAATGTCTCAGCTCCAGGAGAGAGAGAGGAAATTGCCT